>NW_016159568.1:60629-68814 GCF_001687245.7 Rhagoletis zephyria
AGCAGTATTCAACCGCTTAAAAGACATTTTCCCAAGACTAGGTAACGCCAAAATTCAGGAAAAGGTTGTTAATGGTCCCGACATACGGAAAGTAATGAGTCGTCAAGATTTTGACCAAGTTCTGACAGACCGAGAATTACATGCATGGCTCGCATTGAAAGCACTCATTAAAGGACTTTTGGGTAAAGAACGCAAAGACAACTACAGGCAATCTGTTGCAAACATGTTGGCAGCTTTCGATGAAATTGGGGTTAATATGTCGTACAAAATTCATCTCTTGCATCAGCATCTTGATCAACTCGCTCAACAGTTGCCAACTGAATCTGATGAGCAAGGCGAACGTTATCACCAAACTGCGCTTCCATTTGAAATAAGGTAACTATAGAGTGTGCATATTTTGAATTCCTAGATTTTTCTAATATCTTTGTCAGAGTGCACAATTTAAACATGTTAACGATTGAAAACTATTTTCGTTTCAGATACAGAGGAAAGAAATCTCCAGATGCAATACTCGCTGAAATTTGTTGGTGGTATAAAAACACCTTTGAAGAAGAGGAAGAGAGGAAGAAGGGGAAGACAAAGATGAAATTCCGGAATATCTGTTGGACGAAATTATCGACCTTTCTGATGGTGATGAGGATGACCAAGATATTAGAGAGAGCAGTGATGTTGATCCACAGCCGCCTGCTAAACGGCAACTGGCCTAATCATTAATTTAAAATATATAATTTTTTTACTTAAAACTTTTCATAACTACCATTTCAAAATTATATTTTTTTCCATATTTTTATAATTTCTTTTTCAATGTATCTTCAAAACCAACACTGAAAAAATTGGTACATAGGAAATGAGAAGTAAATTAATATTAAGCTGGAAAACGCTAGTTTTGTATTATGATTGTTTTCTTTTCAAATGAAATTTATTGGAGAAACTGAGAAGCATATTATAGATCAAACAGAAAGCAAAAAAGACAAAGTTTTGTGGAAAATATGTTCAAAAAGCATGAAAAAAAATTCCAACATTTTGCTTTATAAGCACTACAACAATTTTCTAAATCAAATTTTTTTTTAATTTTAATTGTTGCACTGGCTTCTAGCAATAATTTGGCTTTAACAGATTGAAAAATATCAATTAGTCGACGAGTTATAGCCAAAAAAACGTATAAACAATATTCTGAAAATCGGCATTTGACTGCAAAGTTCGAACGTCGATTAAAAAAAAAACNAAAGTTTTGTGGAAAATATGTTCAAAAAGCATTAAAAAAATTCCAACATTTTGCTTTATAAGCACTACAACAATTTTCTAAATCAAATTTTTTTTTAATTTTAATTGTTGCACTGGCTTCTAGCAATAATTTGGCTTTAACAGATTGAAAAATATCAATTAGTCGACGAGTTATAGCCAAAAAAACGTATAAACAATATTCTGAAAATCGGCATTTGACTGCAAAGTTCGAACGTCGATTAAAAAAAAAACGGCGTGAGTACTAGGTACTCATGAAATTTAATGTGTAAACATATGCGTACGCCAAGTATAAAAGTACTTTTACATAAAAATATAATCACAATCAAAGCTCGTTAGCTGTAGAATTGGTTGCGCTTGTTATTCAGATAACTCGAGGAAAAGTTAAACTTCTTCTCTGTGCCGCCGTAGTCAATTTTTTCTGCTACACATATTGTGCTATGTAAATATATTTTAACTGAATATTTTATTAAAAATACCGTTACAAACTTCTTTTCCTTACCAGCGTCAATTTTTGTTTACTTTACATTTTAATCTTCTTCGCAAGTACCTATTTATAATAGATAAAACTAGGTTGGACACCAAACAGTTATCGGTTTAATTTTATAATTATAATTTTGTACGGTTAATCTCTTTTTCTAATTACAGATTAGGGAGTTAAGCTCGAAAATGTGGATAATGTTTTTATATGTAAAGCTATTCTTAGGGGATTCAGTTACATATATACACATGTAGGTTAGGTTAGAAATTAAATATTAATTTCACTTAATTTTATTCAGTTTCAGATTTAATTTTTTTTTATTCAATTTCATTTTTAATTAATTATCGGTATGATTGATAAAATATGATACTTGTATATCTTTTTGACTCAAGAGCGTTAAAATATCTTGAAAACACCGCATCAATTATTGTTTTTGAGCTGGTAGTTTGAGCATTTCTATTTATATATATTCCTAAATTTAGATTTTCTTTTCGGAACATAATCTGTACATGTAAATGAGAGCGATTTTTTGAGACTTTTGTAGAGATTGAAGTTGCAAGATTTTACCCGATACTATTTTTGTTCTGTACGTTTTGCTGTTACTCACTGTTTACTCTCACTTCAGAAAGTGCTTTACAGATTTACATCAGATCTATTATATCATCCATACATATTTATATTATACATACATATATTCATGTGTGTTCATCAGTTAGCAACGGTCCCAGTAAAAATGATTTCAGTTTTTTTTTCAACTCTCGCCTTGCTTTTTTATTAAAATAGAGTATTAAACCTATGCCTAAAACCATCTGCGAATATCAAAACCAGTTGCAAAAAATGAGTTCATACATATGTACATACAAACGTACGTATGTATAAATATAGGTACAAAGCCGTACGCATGGCGGAGTTTGCATAATCGGAAGTAATAATCAGTTTACCGCATTTCCTCTTACTATGCATTTGCCTAAATGTATGCAACCATTTACAATAGCGAGTCAACACAGGGCGCTTCTACTGAAAATAAAAATTTTCTGTCGAAATACACATGCTAAGCCCTTCGAAACTTTCTGCTGGGATATGCGTTACATCTTCGCAAATTTTACCCCTACCGAAACCAAAGATGTATACACAACAAAAAAAATTCGAAATAACATAAACAAACGCCGCGATACGGGTCTTCTAATTTAGCCTCTATTTTCACCCCTCACTCTCAGGATCGACCTAACTTTTGCTAACCTGAATTTGTTCCCCAGTGTTATTCTTTCCTTTATCTACACTATTCCTTGCTATCTTGACGTCATTACCCGCAGGAATGCGCAATCTTGTATTCTATCATTCTTGGGCTGGTACCATCATCGCTGGAGACCAAGGTGAGTACGCTTTGAATTGATTTCTCTTGTTATTATAGCTATACATACATATTTAATATATACATACGTACAAACATATACATATTCCAATACCCGGTAGATAGGTAGGCAGATACATTCTTATCACGTTTTTTGTGAATTATTAAAATCTAAAGCGGAGTTTTGCATTATTGAAAATATTGAGTCAGGATTAATGTGGACGTAGGTAATAAGTATAGATATAAATGCGTACGAATTTATAGGATTACGTAGGAATCACTGTTAAGGGAGTATTCGAAAAGCGTTAGATTAAGTGTAGAAAACTAAATTTAAAGTAGGAGATACTATAAATATTTATGTAATAGTTAGCCCAGTAGGAATTAGTTAGCATTAGGATATAAGCCATTCTTTTTAAGTCAGACGGATTTCGTACAAGAAATTATTTCATGTCTCCGATTCGCTTCAGATTGTGGGTTCTATACGTGAAATAAGCTAACACGTGCTCGAGGATTTTTTTCTTCTTTTTTCTTCGAAGATATGATCTGTCAAAGTTTGCCTTTTTTCGTGATTCTGACTAATCATGTACTTCTTCAAATCGTTATATCTCGGGTTCTGCTGATCGCAGAGACTTCATCTTAATGTCATTTTAAAGATAAGAAATGGGCTTGATATATAAGATGGTCAATATTGTCCTAAAGCTAACTTAGCTATTAACAGTTGAACTTTTTGAAGTTGATTTGCATAGTGAAGACCAGTAAATTAGGGATTTAAAATTATACCATCGTAATCCTTGTTTAATTCTCTATAAAAAACGAGGTTCAAAAAATTGGGGGTTTTTCAAGAACTATTTTGAAAATATTTTTCTTTATGACGATATGGTTTATTTAGTGAGAATCAACAATTTTTTGTAATATGTTTTCCAAAACTTATGTTGAGATATATTTAGTAAGGTGTTAAACATCGAGTTTTTGCAAGAATTTAAATTTTATTGCAGATTCCGATAGAATACCTATCCAGGTAGGTTATACTCGAGCGTTGTACGGAGCATGGAATTTAGGGATGCCAAAATATCATGAAAATTGGGATCCCGGGATTTCGGGATATTTTTTAGGTAATCCCGGGATTTATCCCGGGATTCAAATTGAGTCATAAATTTTATGAATATGAGTAAAATTTCAATATCTGAAAGCATTTAAACATACCATTAAAAAAAACTATTTAAAATTTACGATAAACTGATTGTAAAACTCATATATCGCTAGCTTAGAGTGAAAAGTTGCTAACTTCACTTTTAATGAAAAATCATATTTTAATATAGGAGGCTATATAAATTAAAATTGCATCGTTTCGAAAAGGGCAAACGTCCTTGTTTTGTGTTTTCTCGTTTATATTCAATGAAAGGAAAATTTGCTTAGGCCAAAAAAAGCTCCGAAAATTCGATAAGGCCAAAAAAGTTCGAAATCTTTTAACAAATATCGAATCCCTCCGATTCGTATGGACTTTTGCATTGCTTTAAACAGGCCAAATGTTGTGTTCAAAGTTTTGCGAAATACTTGAAGAAAATGGCTATAGGAAGCTTTTTCCTCTCCTGTACAATTTTTAAATTGGGACTTAGCAACTTTGCACTCTACGCAAGCGATATTTATTAAATCAGGAAAATTTTAAAGTAAAACATTTTTCTAATTGTATTTAAAAAACCATGTGATTGAGGAACGTATACATCACAAATAATAATGTAAATCCAGGTACTTTTGAAAGTGACGATTAATAAAAAAAAACATGAAACAAAAATATACAAAAACAATTTCTCTAAACATGTTTATTCTACTCTATAGAGAAATGGCGAATGGAGAATTTTTTGGCATTTTTTTTGCAATTTACTAGAAATTTTGGGGGTGTCCGTCAAACGGTACATGTTGGTAGTTGGGTCTGGTTAAAAACACACACCCCTTTTTTTGCCGGTGTTGTTATTATTGCACTTAAAATGTTTTCGTAAGAGTAGCAAAGCATTCAAAGCGGAGTCTTGTAAGCTTTACCTGCAGTTTTTACATACAAAACCTACTGATGAAAAACATATTTCGGCATCAACACTTTTGGGCTGAACTGTCAAAAGGTAGACATAATCAATTTGAAGATAATGACCCCTATCTCCTCCATTACAAAATATTTGAACTTCTTTTACCAGCACGTCGGCCAAATTATATGTTTTTCGATTTGAGGAAGTTTTGAGTAGATTGATCTAAAATATTATCTAACTTTTCCTTAAAACGCTCTGTTTCGTTTACATTAGCGACGCTATGAGTAAATTCATTGAAATCTTCTTTAAAAAAGGCTCAGACTGCAATTGCAGGCAAAACGGCATTTTACAAAAATCATACTCCCGGGATTGGCATCCCTAATGGAATTGCAGGCATTGACAATGTGATGTGGTCGGATTCAACCATAGTCCTACATTGGCTACGGAATTGGCCGTACCAAATGAAGATCTATGTAGCGAATAGGGTGGCGTCTATTCAGACAAATACTGGCATCAATAAATGGCGACATGTGAAAACAAGTGATAATCCAGCTGAATTGTGGGCCATCAATTATGGTTGCATGGTCCCAGTTGGCTTAGGCAACCAAGCAAGGAATGGCCAAAAGGGGGTTTTGGGTATGAGCATCAGTGTTTCCAGAATATGTTTGTACCCCATCCCCATATCGGGCCGCAGTTATCCCCAAAAAGTACCCATTTTTCTTTTAAACCCCCATTTAAATCCCCTTTAGTAAGAAACCAAAAAGCATGTATTCACATTTGTGTTAGTTCATTTTAATCTAGTTTTCATTTTAATACAGTTTTCATTTTAACACAGTTTTCATTTTATTACAGTTTTGAATACTTTTCTCTACACATTTTTACATATTTGTATATGTATATGTACATACGTACATATGCACATATGTACATATATGCATGAGGTCATTTGGTTATACGTACAACTATGGTCAGAGATTTAGCACCAAAATTCAAAGTTATATGTTTTTACAAGATATGTTTATTTAATTATTTTTACTAATTTTCTTTTAAAATATAATTTAATCTACAACAGAAACAGCATAAATAAAAGTTTGAAATCAAAAAGTAATCAAACTTTTTTAGTGTATTAAAGTAGAAGTCTCAAATTGCTAAAGAATAGCGTTTATTTTTTAGAATTTCTTTCGTGGAGGTTGTTGCGAAAATTGCTTGTTCAGTGAAAGCCAATCAAGGCATACATCTACGACGAATAATGCTTTGACGGCGTTAGGAAAACCTTACAAACATATCGCGCAAAAACGATGTACAAATAAAATTTTTATTCGAGAAATTTTTGTGGGCAGCCAGAAAAATATATGTTTTAGTTTCAATATGAAAGTTTTAAACCAAACAAAAATCCCCATAAAATCCCCACATCCCCAAACTAAAAAATCCCCACATCTGGCAACTCTGAGGAACATATACCTGCAGGAGCATTGCCGGAGCTGAAAGTGCATATTGCAGTTGCAACAACACCAACATGGAGCATTAAGAGCAATGGTAATGCGGAAGAAGTTCCGCTGGTACAATGTGCTAGTTCATTAGATAGATTCATTGGAATCATGTAAGAAGTGCTAAGATTTGTGCGTCTGCTGAAAACAAAGGGTATAAGCGGCTTCGAAAGTCAAGCCGTGAAGGCTTACATATTCCGATGCCTACTGCTGAAGAAAGGTCTAGGGCTTTAGAGCTGATATTAAATAAAGGCAAGAGCTGGCATATCTAAAAGAGATTCGTGAATTGTCCAGGGACGCGCCGATGCCTGATGGAGGCAAAACTGAATCATTCAAGCCAACGTTAGATAGAATTGGCCTTCTACGCGTAGGTGGTGGAATTGGAAGATCAGAAATTATGAAATAAAGCACCCGGTAATTATTCTATCTGGTTCCAGCTTGAGTCAGTTAGTTACAAGTAAAGCGCATCAGCCCATTAGCATGGTGTTGTTCAGATGATGATGCAATACATTCGACATCGTTTTTGGATGCCGCGCTTACGGATTGAGCTTAGGAAATTCACGCATAAGTGCGTCACATGTGCTAGATTCGCCAAGAGGATAGGTGAGCAGCTAATGGCTCACTTGCCATCAGAACGGTTGCAAGTGGGGAAACCATTTCTACACTCAGGTGTGGATTATGCGCGAAATCAGTCAGCTAGATAAGAATAGAGATTGGTAGTAAAATGGGGGTCGCCATATTTGTGTGCTTAAAAACAAGAGATGTGTATATTGATATGATCACTGATCTAAGTGTTAGAGCCTTTATAGCTTGTTATGATCGATTCATTGCAAGGCGTGGTCGACGTGAAAAGATGTACAGCGAAAATAGAACATCTTTTTTGGTGCTTGGAAAGATATTGCTAGAGCTTATGAGCGCTGGAAAGCAAGTGATATGTTTTCTGAGCTAATGCTGAAGGGGACTGAATGGCATTTTATGACCCCAGCTACACCACATCAAAGTGGTATTTACGAGGCTCCCTAAAGTCAATAAAACACTATTTTACGCGTGTTATAGGGCAAAAGTGTCTGGAATATGAGCAATTTCTATCGTTTCTAGCGCAGATAGAAGCAATCTTGAACTCGTGCCCGCTATATCCATTGAGCGATGATCCTTTGGACGTGCAAGCCCTAACGTCGGGCTATTTTCTGGTAGGTGAACCGCTGGTTCTCCCTCCTCCATTCGATATAGCGCCACAACCAGGCACCAAAGGGATGATGTGACAGGTAATAAGATCAACGGAAATAAGGTCAATTGACTTTATTTCCCAGCCTGGTGCGTCACACTACGCCGCGCCGCGCACAAGATAGAAGGTTTCTGCTGTGTTTTGGCATTAACTTGTCTGCAGTAAAAATCATAGAATTTGTGTTTCAAAAGTGTGTGAAAACCAATCAATTAACTGACATGGTCTCGGTTCCGATATTAAGTATCCAACAATTGTTTATACCCGCATTTTGGCACATTGGCTTGAATGTGCCATCTAATAAATAGTGTCGTCGTTCTCCTTAAAGTGTGTTTGCATTGTTCAACTTTGCGTTCAACATTTGCGTTCAACTCAGCGCAGGGT
>NW_016159568.1:70204-70553 GCF_001687245.7 Rhagoletis zephyria
TAAGTCTATTCATGATGAAATGTCAAAGCATACTGAGCATCTTTCTCTTTGACACCATGTCTGAAATCCCACGTGATCTGTCAAATACTAATGCATGAAAATCCTAACCTCAAAAAAATCACCCGTTAGTACCAAAATTCAAAGTTATATATTTTTACAACATATGTTTATTTATTCATTTTTACTAATTTTCTTTTAAATATAATTCAATCTACAACAGAAACAGCATAACTAAAAGTTTGAAATCAAAAAGTAATCAAACTTTTTTAGTGTATTAAAGTAGAAGTCTCAAATAGCTAAAGAATAGCGTTTATTTTTTAGAATTTCTTTCGTGGAGGTTGTTGCGAAA
>NW_016159568.1:70639-78404 GCF_001687245.7 Rhagoletis zephyria
GAAATGTCAAAGCATACTGAGCATCTTTCTCTTTGACACCATGTCTGAAATCCCACGTGATCTGTCAAATACTAATGCATGAAAATCCTAACCTCAAAAAAATCACCCGTTATATGTATATGTACATACGTACATATGTACATATATGCATGAGGTCATTTGGTTATACGTACAAATATGGTCAGAGATTTAGTACCAAAATTCAAAGTTATATATTTTTACAACATATGTTTATTTATTCATTTTTACTAATTTTCTTTTAAATATAATTCAATCTACAACAGAAACAGCATAACTAAAAGTTTGAAATCAAAAAGTAATCAAACTTTTTTAGTGTATTAAAGTAGAAGTCTCAAATTGCTAAAGAATAGCGTTTATTTTTTAGAATTTCTTTCGTGGAGGTTGTTGCGAAAGTTGTGTGAAAGCCAATCAAGGCAGACATCTGCGACGAATAATGCTTTGACGGCGTTAGGAAAACCTTACAAACATATCGCGCAAAAAGGATGTACAAATAAAATCTTTATTCGAGAAATTTTTGCGGGCAGCCAGAAAAATATATGTTTTAGTTTCAATATCAAAGTTTTAAACCAAACAAAAATCCCCATAAAATCCTCACATCCCCAAACTAAAAAAATCTATCCCCAAATGGTTTCATAAATCCCCAAAATTGGGCGAAATCCCCACATCTGGCAACTTTGATGAGCATATACCTGAAGGAGCATTGCCGGAGCTGAAAGTGCATATTTCAGTTGCAACAACACCAACATGGATCATTAAGAGCAATGGTAATGCGGAAGAAGTTCCGCTGGTACAATGTGCTAGTTCATTAGATAGATTCATTGGAATCATGTAACAAGTGCTAAGATTTGTGCGTCTGCTGAAAACAAAGGGTAATAAGCGGCTTCGAAAGTCAAGCCGTGAAGGGTTACATATTCCGATGCCTACTGCTGAAGAAAGGTCTAGGGCTTTAGAGCTGAGATTAAATAAAGGCAAGAGCTGGCATATCTAAAAGAGATTCGTGAATTGTCCAGGGACGCGCCGATGCCTGATGGAGGCAAAACTGAATCATTCAAGCCAACGTTAGATAGAATTGGCCTTCTACGCGTAGGTGGTGGAATTGGAAGATCAGAAATTATGAAATAAAGCACCCGGTAATTATTCTATCTGGTTCCAGCTTGAGTCAGTTAGTTACAAGTAAAGCGCATCAGCCCATTAAGCATGGTGTTGTTCAGGTGCTGATGCAATACATTCGACATCGTTTTTGGATGCCGCGCTTACGGATCGAGCTTAGGAAATTCACGCATAAGTGCGTCACATGTGCTAGATTCGCCAAGAGGATAGGTGAGCAGCTAATGGCTCACTTGCCATCAGAACGGTTGCAAGTGGGGAAACCATTTCTACACTCAGGTGTGGATTATGCGCGAAATCAGTCAGCTAGATAAGAATAGAGATTGGTAGTAAAATGGGGGTCGCCATATTTGTGTGCTTAAAAACAAGAGATGTGTATATTGATATGATCACTGAGCTAAGGGTTAGAGCCTTTATAGCTTGTTATGATCGATTCATTGCAAGGCGTGGTAGGCGTGAAAAGATGTACAGCGACAATAGAACATCATTTTTTGGTGCTTCGAAAGGTATTGCTAGAGCTTATGAGCGCTGGAAAGCAAGTGATATATTTTCTGAGCTAATGCTGAAGGGGACTGAATGGCATTTTATGACCCCAGCTACACCACATCAAAGTGGTATTTACGATGCGGCCCTAAAGTCAAAGAAACACTATTTTACCCGTGTTATAGGGCAAAAGTGTCTGGAATATGAGCAATTTCGAACGCTCCTAGCGCAGATAGAAGAAATCTTGAACTCGTGCCCGCTATATCCATTGAACGATGATCCTTTGGACGTGCAAGTCCTAACGTTGGGCTATTTTCTGGTAGGTGAACCGCTGGTTCTCCCTCCTCCATTCGATATAGCGCCAAAACCAGGCACCAAAGGGATGATGTGACAGGTAATAAGATCAACGGAAATAAGGTCAATTGACTTTATTTCCCAGCCTGGTGTGTCACACTACGCCGCGCCGCGCACAAGATAGAAGATTTCTGCTCTGTTTTGGCAACAACTTGTCTGCAGTAAAAATCATAGAATTTATGTTTCAAAAGAGTGTGAAAACCAAAAAATTAACTACATGATCTCGGTTCCGATATTAAACTTTGAATAGAAGGAAAGCAAAGAATAAAACTTATGTAGCAGTGCCAAGTGTCCAATTACCATTACTGCACTCAGAATTCGTTCCAGTACCAACATACCGAAGTATTGTTCTTCAAACAGATATCAGTACTACAACCGCCGCTGCTATATCCGATGAAACATAAAAGGACCAAATCCTAGTCACACAAAAGCAATTGGATGCAATTGTTGCAATTTTGTGTTTGACTCAGAAAAAATCAGAACAACTGGCTTCATTTTTGAAAGGAAATAATTTGCTGGCGAAAGGTACCAAAGTAACAGCATATCGAAAACGCCAAAAAGAGTTAGAAAAGTTCTTCAATGTGAATGATGCAAAAAATTTCGCTTATTGCAATGATATCGAAAAGTTAATGGAGACGTTAGGGTTAACCTATAAAAAAGGTGATTGGCGTTTATTCATCGATAGTTCACTAATCAGCTTAAAAGTTGTGCTTTTGCACAAGACGAATAAAATGCCTTCTGTTCCAATTGCGTATAGCACTGACACTAGGGAAAATTTCGATAATTTGAAACACATTCTGGAAGTAGTCAAATATAACGAACACCAGTGGCGCATTTGCTGCGACCTCAAAATAGTTTCATTGATTACAGGCTTAACAGCATCTGGCCGTCCAAAATATCCGTGTTTTTTGTGCGATTGGGATTCACGATACGGAGAAGGTATTAAAGGAAGAAACCAGTACAAACAGCATAACTGGAATAGTCGCATTGGACGGAAATGGCCTAAAGACAATAGGCTACACGAAAGTCTTGTTCCTGAAATGAAAATTTTGTTGCCGTTGCTCCACATTAAACTTGGCATTGCTAAAAATTTTTTGAAATGTATCGCAAAAAGACCAGCAGTATTCAACCGCTTAAAAGACATTTTCCCAAGACTAAGTAACGCCAAAATTAAGTAAGGGGTTGTTAATGGTCCCGACATACGGAAACTAATGAGTCGTCAAGGTTTTGACCAAGTTCTGACAGACCGAGAATTAAATGCATGGATCGCATTGAAAGCAGTCATTAAAGGACTTTTGGGTAAAGAACGCAAAGACAACTACAGGCAATCTGTTGCAAACATGTTGGCAGCTTTCGATGAAATTGGGGTTAATATGTCGTACAAAATCCATCTCTTGCATCAGCATCTTGATCAACTCGCTCAACAGTTGCCAACTGAATCTGATGAGCAAGGCGAACGTTATCACCAAACTGCGCTTCCATTTGAAATAAGGTAACTATAGAGTGTGCATATTTTGAATTCCTAGATTTTTCTAATATCTTTGTCAGAGTGCACAATTTAAACATGTTAACGATTGAAAACTATTTTCGTTTCAGGTACAGAGGAAAGAAATCTCCAGATGCAATACTCGCTGAAATTTGTTGGTGGTATAAAAACACCTTTGAAGAAGAGGAAGACGAGGAAAAAGAGGAAGAAGGGGAAGACAAAGATGAAATTCCAGAATATCTGTTGGACGAAATTATCGACCTTTCTGATGATGATGACGATGACCAAGATATTAGAGAGAGCAGTGATGTTGATCCACAGCCGCCTGCTAAACGGCAACTGGCCAAATCATTAATTTAATTTATTTAATTTTTTTACTTAAAACTTTTCATAACTAACATTTCAAAATTATATTTTTTTCCATATTTTTATAATTTCTTTTTCAATGTTTCTTCAAAACCAACACTGAAAAAATTGGTACATAAGAAATGAGAAATAAATTAATATTAAGCTGGAAAACGCTAGTTTTGTAATATGACTGTTTTCTTTTTTAATGAATTTTATTGAAGAAACTGAGAAGCATATTATAGATCAAACAGAAAGCAAAAAACACTTAGTTTTGTGGAAAATATATTCAAAAAGCATGAAAAAAATTCCAACATTTTGCTTTATAAGCACTACAACAATTTTCTAAATAATTTTTTTTTTTATTTTAATTGTTGCACAGGTCTCTAGCAATAATTTGGCTTTAACTGATTGAAAAAATATCAATTAGTCGACGAGTTATAGCCAAAAAAACATATAAACAATATTCTGAAAATCGGCATTTGACTGCAAAGTTCGAAGGTGGATTAAAAAAAAATTCGAACTAACATAAACAAACGCCGCGATACGGGTCTTCTAATTTAGCCTCTATTTTCACCCCTCACTCTCAGANTCGAACTAACATAAACAAACGCCGCGATACGGGTCTTCTAATTTAGTCTCTATTTTCACCCCTCACTCTCAGAATCGACCTAACTTTTGCTAACCTGAATTTGTTCCACAGTGTTATTGTTTCCTTTATGCGCAATCTTGTATTCTATCATTCTTGGGCTGGTACGATCATCGCCGGAGACCAAGGTGAGTACGCTTTGAATTGAT
Source organism: Rhagoletis zephyria (assembly GCF_001687245.7). Taxonomy (NCBI): domain Eukaryota; kingdom Metazoa; phylum Arthropoda; class Insecta; order Diptera; family Tephritidae; genus Rhagoletis; species Rhagoletis zephyria. The sequence continues at coordinate 75,234 of NW_016159568.1, forward strand.
TTCTCTTGTTATTATAGCTATACATACATATTTAATATATACATACGTACAAACATATACATATTCCAATACCCGGTAGATAGGTAGGCAGATACATTCTTATCACGTTTTTTGTGAATTATTAAAATCTAAAGCGGAGTTTTGCATTATTGAAAATATTGAGTCAGGATTAATGTGGACGTAGGTAATAAGTATAGATATAAATGCGTACGAATATATAGGATTACGTAGGAATCACTGTTAAGGGAGTATTCGAAAAGCGTTAGATTAAGTGTAGAAAACTAAATTTAAAGTAGGAGATACTATAAATATTTATGTAATAGTTAGCCCAGTAGGAATTAGTTAGCATTAGGATATAAGCCATTCTTTTTAAGTCAGACGGATTTCGTACAAGAAATTATTTCATGTCTCCGATTCGCTTCAGATTGTGGGTTCTATACGTGAAATAAGCTAACACGTGTTCGAGGATTTTTTTTCTTCTTTTTTTCTTCGGAGATATGATTTGTCAAAGTTTGCCTTTTTTCGTGATTCGGACTAATCATGTACTTCTTCAAATCGTTATATCTCGGGTTCTGCTGATCGCAGAGACTTCATCTTAATGTCATTTTAAAGATAAGAAACGGGCTTGATATATAATAAGATTGTCCTAAAGCTATTATCAGTTGAACTTTTTGAAGTTGATTTGCATAGTGAAGACCCGTAAATTAGGGATCTAAAATTATACCATCGTAATTCTTGTTTAATTCTCTATAAAAACGTGGTTCGAAAATATGGGGGTTTTTCAAGAACTACTTTTAAAATATTTTTCTTTATGACGATATGGTTTATTTAGTGAGAATAAAAATTTTTTGTAATATGTTTTCCAAAACTTATGTTGAGATATATTTAGTAAGGTGTTAAACATCGAGTTTTTGCAAGAATTTAAATTTGATTGCAGATTCCGATAGAATACCTATCCAGGTAGGTTATACTCGAGCGTTGTACGGAGCATGGAATTTAGGGATGCCAAAATATCAGGAAAATTGGGATCCCAGGATTTCGGGATATTTTTTAGGTAATCCCGNAACATCCAAATAATAATGTAAATACCAGGTACTTTTGAAAGTGACGATTAATAAAAAAAACATAAAACAAAAATATACAAAAACAATTTCTCTAAACATGTTTATTCTANGGAAAATTGGGATCCCAGGATTTCGGGATATTTTTTAGGTAATCCCGGGATTTATCCCGGGATTCAAATTGAGTCATAAATTTTATGAATATGAGTAAAATTTCAATATCTGAAAGCATTTAAACATACCATTAAATAAAACTATTTAAAATTTACGATAAACTGATTGTAAAACTCATATATCGCTAGCTTAGAGTGAAAAGTTGCTAACTTCACTTTTAATGAAAAATCATATTTTGATATAGGAGGCTATATAAATTAAAATTGCATCGTTTCGAAAAGGGTAAACGTCCTTGTTTTATGTTTTCTCGTTTATATTCAATGAAAGGAAAATTTGCTTAGGCCAAAAAAAGCTCCGAAAATTCGATAAGGCCAAAAAAGTTCGAAATCTTTTAACAAATATCGAATCCCTCCGATTCGTATGGACTTTTGCATTGCTCTAAACAGGCCAAATGTTGTGTTCAAAGTTTTGCGAAATACTTGAAGAAAATGGCTATAGGAAGTTTTTTCCTCTCCTGTACAATTTTTAAATTGGGACTTAGCAACTTTGCACTCTACGCTAGCGATATTTATTAAATCAGACAAATTTTAAAGTAAAACATTTTTCTAATTGTATTTAAAAAACCATGTGATTGAGGAACGTATACATCACAAATAATAATGTAAATACCAGGTACTTTTGAAAGTGACGATTAATAAAAAAAACATAAAACAAAAATATACAAAAACAATTTCTCTAAACATGTTTATTCTACTCTATAAAGAAATGGCGAATGGAGAATTTTTTGGCATCTTTTTTTGCAATTTACTAGAAATTTTGAGGGTGTCCGAGTCAAACGGTACATGTTGGTAGTTGGGTCTGGATAAAAACACACACCCCTTTTTTTGCCGGTGTTGTTATTATTGCACTTAAAATGTTTTTGTAAGAGCAGCAAAGCATTCAAAGCGGAGTCTTCTAAGCTTTACCTGCAGTTTTTACATTCAAAACCTACTGATGAAAAACATATTTCGGCTTCAACACTTTTGGGCTGAACTGTCAAAAGGTAGACATAATCCATTTGAAGATAATGACCCCTATCTCCTCCATTACAAAATATTTGAACTTCTTTTACCAGCACGTCGGTCAAATTATAAGTTTTTCGATTTGAGGAAGTTTTGAGTAGATTGATCTAAAATATTATCTAACTTTTCCTTAAAACGCTCTGTTTCGTTTACATTAGCGACGCTATGAGTAAATTCATTGAAATCTTCTTTAAAAAAGGCTCAGACTGCAATTGCAGTCAAAACGGCATTTTACAAAAAGCATACTTCAAAATTCATAAACAAATTCTTACTATCAATTCGATATTTCAAAATTTTCGGCATCCCGGGATTAATGCAAGCAAATCCCGGGGTTTCCTGGACGTCAAAAACACCCTAATGGAATTGCAGGCATTGACTATGTGATGTGGTCGGATTCAACCATAGTCCTACATTGGCTACGGAATTGGCCGTGCCAAAAGAAGATCTATGTATGTAGCGAATAGGGTGGCGTCTATTCAAACAAATACTGGCATCAATAAATGGCGACATGTGAAAACAAGTGATAATCCAGCTGATCTCTTGACAAGGGGTATGAGCGCTAGTGGAATTGTGGGCCATCAATTATGGTTGCATGGTCCCAGTTGGCTTAGGCAACCAAGCAAGGAATGGCCAAAAGGTGGTTTTGGGTATGAGCATCAGTGTTGTCAGAATATTTTTGTACCCCATCCCCATATCGTACCAACAAATCCCCATTTTTCTTTTAAATCCCCATTTAAATCACCTTTAGTAAGAAATAAAAAAAAGCATGTATTCACATTTGTGTTAGTTNACCTTTGAGAGTTGAATTTGACAGCTAATGTATGAAGTCGTGCAGAACACGCATAACGATCACTGATTTTTTTTTTAGCAACGGTTGCGTTCAACTGCTGCGCCTTCTGAACCTACCCATTGATAACTTTTTTTTTTTTTGATAA
>NW_016159568.1:78415-79150 GCF_001687245.7 Rhagoletis zephyria
TACATATCTGTGTTCGTATGGAAAAGTAGCTTATGTCGAAAGGCTGGCTTTAGTATAAATCGGCATTCGCAGCATACGATTGCGAATGACTTACGGGCGCTAAGCCGTTAAACAACTTTAAGCAAATAAACGTGCAAGAAATAGTTCCGATACTAGCAAGTCAATATTCTTATTGTCTCATCAAAAAATTCCTTGTCGTTTAAAAAATAAAGGGAATGCCGCATTATACTAAAGCCGGCCTTTCGACATAAGCTACTATTCCATACGAACACAGATATGTACATGCATACATACGTACTTGGATATATACGCGGTTGAATTGGCGGCTTCCCAAGTGGAGCTCCTGAAAGACGAAAATATAAACGGAGATAGCCACCCAAACGTGATAAAACTCTTTCGGCTTACCCGGGAAGTGTGCAGTGCGTCCTTTCCGTAGTCGGGGTGACGGAAACGCGTGTGGAATCGTTGTNCAAACGTGATAAAACTCTTTCGGCTTACCCGGGAAGTGTGCAGTGCGTTCTTTCCGTAGTCGGGGTGACGCAAACGCGTGTGGAATCGCTTGTATGGTGATTTGTAATCACAAAATATAAAAAATAAAAAATTTTTCGCGGACTTGCAGACTGGAAACATTTTACGAGCGAGACAGCAGAAATATGCCGTGTTTACAAATAAAGTGTCAAATACAGCTGATCTCCTCGTTAAAAGTGGGAACAGTTTGATTCGGCCAGTGGTAGT
>NW_016159568.1:80090-82027 GCF_001687245.7 Rhagoletis zephyria
AAAAAACAAAAAACAAAAAACTATGAGCCTCGCAAGGTCGCCTCCACCGGGGCGAAATACGAAGGGGGGTGAAAAGGCAGGAGCTGGTGATGTATTGGCAACCGAGAGTGGGGACGTCATAAATCCGTTTGGAAAGCGCCCCAGACTGGCGAGCTCGCCTACAGGACCCTGGTCATCATCTCCAGGCGCGCGTATGGCCCAAGCAGAAGATCAACCGACCGCGTGGGTTACTCTGGGAGTAAAAATACGGGAGTTGGTGGAAATGCTGGAAGACGGCAAAAGAAGGTCCGTTCACCAACCTATGCGGGTATCATTGCCGAGCTGGCCATACTGTATGGCAAAACAGGGAATGCGCTACCGCGAAACGTGTTGAGTGCCGCTTGCCAAACAACGCCTCAAAAAATCCCTGGGAGCGGTAAACCGAGTAAAACTGGAAAGCAGCCAAGCACTGCGATAGAACGCCAGGAAAAAGCAATGACGCCAGCGAACGTAAGTGAAGAGAAAAACCGATCAAATGGGGCGAATGATGGCAAAGAACCCCAATGGAAGACAGTAGAAGGAAAGAAAAGGTCGAAGCCGAAGCCCAAGTTGCCAAAGCCGGATGCTATAGTAATAAAAAGTCGTGACGGAAGTTCGTATGCAGAAATACTGCGAGGTTTAAAAAACGATCCACAACTAAAACATTTGGAAAACGTGGTAACCAAAGTACGCAAAACCGGCAATGGGGACCTACTCCTACAATTGGCCAAACCCACGGATTCGCACACAGTGGAGGTTCAACAAGCGGTCAAGGAAACGCTGGGAGAGAAAGCGACGGTAGAGACCCTGACCGCAAAAACCGCGGTAGAAGTTAAGGACTTAGACGAGCTAATAAGCAAACAAGAGCTCTGTTCTGCCTTAGAAAGGGAGGTCGATGGCAGCAAAATTTCGGTAGAAGCCGTCAAGTCATTAAGAAGCGCGTACAGCGGTACGAAGACAGCAACCCTGCTGCTGCCAGCCGCCATGGCGAGCAAATTGATCGCAGTGGGCAAAGTTCGGGTAGGGTGGGTAATCTGTCGATTAAGACTAAAAATGCACCCGACGCAAGGTTTCAAATGTTTAGAGTTTGGCCACCTGGCAAGAAACTGTAAAAGCAGTCACGACTCGAAAGGGGCGTGCTTCAATTGCGGTGATATAGGCCATANGCTCCAGAAACAAAAAGCCAGACGTAAAGCACAGGACAGGCGGAAAAGACTGCCCGTACTATATAGAGGCGATACAAAAATCCCGGACATCATGAAGGTCTTGCAGCTTAACCTGAACCACTGCAAAGCTGCACAGGAGCTATTGGAGCAGACGGTGATTGACCACAATGTTGACATAGCGCTACTAAGTGAACCATACAAGGTGGGGGATTGTCAGCTATGGTCCCAGGACGATGCCGGTCGAGCAGCGGTGTGGAGCTGCGCCATAACGCCCCTTCATATGGAACAACTCAAGGCAGACGTAGGTTTTGTATGTGTTCGAGTCTCTGGATTAGTTGTATATAGCTGCTACATACCGCCTAGTTTTACCCTCGATGAATTCGAAGCCGTCATGGATAAGCTTACCTTTGATGCCCGGACTAGAGCACCCGTATTAATAGCCGGCGACTTCAATGCTTGGGCCTTGCAATGGGGAAGCCGACGAACTAACGCCAGAGGAAGAGCTCTTCTTGCAGCACTATCCTCTCTGGATGTGGCATTATGCAACTCGGGTACCAAATTTACATTCAGCAAGGATGGGGTGGGGTCCATTATTGACCTCACATTTATCAGCAGCAGGCTGTTTCGACACACGTCTTGGGAGGTTAGCGACGAGTACACTCATAGCGACCACATGGCAATCATTTTCTCGATACAGGAGGAGGGAGAGAGCAGAAAAGTCAGTGCAAGAGCAACAACAGGTTGGAAGGTCAA
>NW_016159569.1:0-14813 GCF_001687245.7 Rhagoletis zephyria
GGCGTTTGTGTTTCCGCTTAAATAGAAGAGTCAGCTACATAGTACATACGTAAGTGTGTACATACATACACACTTGATACAAGGGTACATATGTTGACATTAGGAATGTTCTTTTTCAGGTCGCGAAAAGCTNAGCGCATGAAGAATGCACTGGAAACGGAAATGAACTCTCACTCATAGAGAGGTGGAGAGTATGTAGGCGTTTGTGTTTCCGCTTAAATAGAAGAGTCAGCTACATAGTACATACGTAAGTGTGTACATACATACACACTTGATACAAGGGTACATATGTTGACATTAGGAATGTTCTTTTTCAGGTCGCGAAAAGCTCGGGATTCTTGGCAAATAATCCCGGGATTTTCGGGATTTATAATTTGCACTGATGGCAATAATAGAAACTCCTTTTCTTGGCCAATATTGGGTATATTTCTTTATATTTTAATAATTAATGTTTTTTTTTATAAATGTCCATGGGCCAAATATAGTAAAATGGCGTTATTAGTTTTTCACTCTGACGTCAGTAAATGTGCTTAGAGTAGAAGTACGGGTATCAAATTAAAGAGGAAATCCTGTAGAATTTTAACGGATTTAAGTTTTTGGTGCATAGAGAATGGTAAGTATTGAAAACGTCCTTTCAAAATTGTATCCTTAAAATTTCACAATATTTGTTTTTGAAAAAATTATATATTAAGGACTTATATAATCTCGATAACATCCTCGAATTTCCTTCTAAATTTATCAGCTTAAAAAATTACCTATTCGTCCTAGTGTATCCAACAATTTTTTTTTTGTAATTCTAATGAAATTTCCTCTTGCATTTGGTACCCATATTTTTATTCTACATTGCATTGCATTTCTTAAGTAATTTTTGGAACGAATCATATAATTGAAATTACAAAGTCCTTTAAAATAAAAACGTCACTTTAAATAACAAAACAGGTCTCAAAGCAAATTATTTCTGATTTATTTTATGGTAGGAGAGCTTCTCAAACTATATAGAAGCAATTTTTTCGATTTAAGTTGTTGAAAAGTAATGAATATCTAAATCCCGGGACTAATCCCGAGATCCCTATATTTTCGGGATGTAGTTATCACAAAAGAAATATACCCAATATTGGTCATTGGTATTACTGCCTTCAGTGCAAATTATAAATCCCGAAAATCTCGGGATTATTTGCCAAGAATCCCGAGATTTTCGCGGCCTTAAAAATAACATACCTGTCGTCAACATATGTACCTTTTAGAGCTGTCAAACTATCAATAGTCGAGTCCATCGATGTTTTACGATAGTCTAAAGGGTGACTATCGATAGTATCGACCCATTTCATGTGTTTTTCTAAATCCATTTATTTTTCGTTATCTTGCTTTTATAAATTTTTTTTATTTTAGCGGCTCACGGTTTGCATTTTAGTATCGAGAAATATTGCTAGAAATTCATTCGCAGTGTAAACAGTCAAAACGCGACTTCAGAAATTTTCCCTGCGATTCGCCTTTCGGAAATAAACAAATTTCTTTCGAAAGACACCAGACCATCGATACTATCGATAGTATCGTCGATAGGTTGACAGCTCTAGTACCTTTGTATCAAGTGTGTATGTATGTACACACTTCTGTATGTACTATGTAGCTGACTCTTCTATTTAAGCGGAAACACAAACGCCTACATACTCTCCACCTCTCTATGAGTGAGAGTTCGTTTCCGTTTCCAGTGCATTCTTCATGCGCTCTTGAAATGCTTCCTTTGCTGCGCAATCGGTAAGCGCAAAATCAATTTCCAAATTTGCAAATTGAGAGTTTTCCAGTGTCTTACCTTCATTCAAACTCTTTTCAAAGTGAGGACCTGGAAAAATAAATACATATTTGGAAATTGCAAATTAGCTGTGATGGATTGAGAGTGTAGGCCAATTTTCAATATTCAGTAGCCTTTTGCCGCGGATATATTTGATTTCGTACGGTGCGCGAGTTCAATCCGATAAGCAGGAAAATATTGAGCAAAAGTGTTAAAATAATTTATTTAATTTGTATTTAAATGTGCAATAGCATTAAAAGTGCAAGTAGTAATAAAAAATATAAATAGTGCGATTTTATTTCATTGCTGCTAAGAAATTCTGTGAAAAAGTGAAATTCGTGTGTTCGCCATGAAGAAATGGGAAGCCATCTTGTGGTCGTGTCGCGTGGGTTTGGAATCGTGCATAGCTATGTGTATATATATGTACACGTGTAAGTATGTAAATGTTTGCGCATACATAAGAGCATGCGTTTATATGTATGTACATATTTATGTAGTCATATTCATACATATCCATACTACCCAACGCAAAAGCCAGCACATAATATTGATAATTTGATTCTCGGTTGGAGAATTTCATATAATTCTAACATCTAGTCATTCAGCTAGTGGAATAATATGAGTAAGTTGTTAAATACCAGAAATCTAGCAATTAATAAAAAAAATGCTGGTACGAGTGAATTTGGTAAGTAAGAACTTACTTTTACATAACGCACATATGTTTTTGTAAAGAACCCTAGCTAAGCATCTGGTAAAAGATATTTGTCAACTGTTCATTTTTTTAAGCGACTTCCAAAAAAGGAGGAGGTTATCAGTTGGTCGGATTATTTTTTGTTTTGTTTTTTTTTTTTGTGTGTATGTTACCGCATAACTTTGACCACATCCACCGATTTCGATAATTCTTTTTGCATCGGGTGATCATGAGATATATACATATATTTTTTTTTATATGAGAATTGAAGTCGGTTTTTTTTTGATAAATATTACTTGTTTCAATTGAATATCGTCGTTTAAAGTACAAAACCGCGTATCAACAAAATGCAAAAGCGCGTATGTGAAGTTGCGTAAATTATTTTCTAGAGAGAAAAATCACTCATATTTAAAAATAGTTCTATTTTTTCTAAATCAAGCGCATTTTTGGCTAGTATATTTCAGGACGAATGGATAAGGATTGAGCCAAGAGCTTGTGTGAGCAAATCCAATTTTTGGCAGCCAATGTCAGTTACGCGGTTTTGCAGACTGACGATACGCGGTTTTGTACTTTAAACGACGATATGATAGACTAGGTTTGGTCAAAGGAACCTTTCATCGATTTTTTTTTTGTGGACCCGTGTAATTGATAACACATTTACATTTTCTCTGTCACGTAAAATCGGAGATGTTTTTTGACGTGACCTGATGGAGCAAAATGGACGTCAGATTCGTCCATCCAGAATTCCATCCCTGGTCTTAACCTAGTCGTATGAGAGTTCGCAGAATTACCATCGCAAACGTAGCTGCGCAATTGAACCGGGTGCCTATCTACATATACATTAGGGATGTTAATTTTTTCGATTTGTACGATCCCGGGATCAGTCCCGGGATTTAGATATTTATTATTTTTCAACGCTTAGCATGAAAAAATTGCATCAATGTGGTTTGAGAAGCTCTCGTACCATATAATAAATAATAAGTAAATGGGTTTGGAACATATTTTTTTATTTAAAGTGAAAATTATTTCATAAGTAACAAAACGAGAGACAATAAACGAGAAAGTAATTAAAGTTATATGCATTTAATAATGCATTAGTGTGTACATATCTGATAAAGTAATTTAAGGTATGTCGAAAAAAGCTCGATGCGAAAAAAATTAAGTAAAAAAATTTATTTTCTGGGAGAAATAAAAGAAGCGCCTTAATTCGACCAGTTTTGTCTATATTCCATTTGTTTATCCAAAATTTAAATTTTTTTATAAAAGTCTTCCTCATATTACACATAATTAACTGCATGTAAATGGGCATTTCTCTGACGTCATGATTTTTTTTTAAGACTTTATCGAGGCCCAACCGCCAAAATAACTTAAGCGACAGTTTTTTTCAAAATTTTCTTTTTGATGTACAAATATTCCTAGAGCATCTAGATGCACCTCTGCATCACAACGAAAATTTTGAAAAAAATGTTACTTACGTTACTTTGGCGGTTAGGGCTCCTTATAATTTCAAATATATGGTTAATTCCAAAGTGTATTTAAAAAAATTCAGTGCAATGTAAAATGAAAGTATGGGTACCAAATGAAATAATTTTTTTGGGTTCACAAGGATGAATAGGCATTGAAAATACCCCTTTAATCTATTTTATTTTTTTAAGCTAATAAAGTTAATCCTTAACATACAATTTTTTCAAAAAAAAATAAATAAAATAAAAATAAAAAAGAATAAATAAATAAAATAAAAAAATAAAATAAAATATGTAATGGGGTTTAACTGTACAGAATCTTCTCCTTCATTTGATACCCATAATGGGTTTTTTAAGTATATAACATTGCAATTTTTAAATTACTTATATCTTTCAAATTTCAAATTTCTTTAAAAAAATCCTCACGTCAGAGAGAAAAATTAAGAACGCAATTTTACTATATTTGGCCCTTGGTTTGACGAATATATTGATTTTTGTGTGCAAAATTGACTGTCGCAAGATATTATATATATATTATATGTATATTTGGGACATTTGATAAATAATCTAAATACTCAACGGATGGATGTGAGATCAGAATGCGTACGTATAAAATTATATTATTTATGATCAGATGAATTTCTTAAAGTTTCGTTTGTTAGCATTATCGTGTATTTGTAAGACCTTTTAAAATATAATTCAACCGCAGTATTACGACGTTGAGATTGTAAATATTATCCACTCGTAATTAATTAATATAGTATGATATTGTATATTAACTAAAATATAATAAAATTATGCGTTACATACTTGTTTGGCTTTGGGTTCCTGGAAAATAAAAATAAAACGGAAAAAAGATTAGGCTATGTATGGATATATGTAGGAAATTTGTAGGTATGCACTTATACTTAAGTAAGCAAAATTAAATATATAAACTATAATTGTATCTACATCTATCTACACATATCTTGCACGATTATTTAAAAAGGATTCCTCATACACCCGAACTCGAACGAAAACTTAGGGCCGGTTGTTCATTATCGACGTTTCCGACATCATGCATATAACAAGTAATCGATAAAACGGTCGTTGTATTTAACCGGATCTCCTACCTCCGATTTGTGCTAATCAGACATTGAACAAAAGGCCCTGACATACAAAATCCCAAAACAACAACCGAATTTTCTGATCGAAAAATATTGAATTTCAAGAGTTCTATACCATTTCTACGAAAAAGTAGTTTTCGCCATATAAAATACTTGAAAAATTTTGAGCGCTTTGAGCGACCTCTAAATATTTTTTGATCTCGAAATGAAAAAGGGGTATATTTTTTCGATATAGAACAATTTTTGAACCACCCTAACCTACATACCTATATGTATTATTGTGGGACCTATCGATTGCGATTGGTATCAACCGATAACCGATTAGTTATTGTTACCAAATCTTGTGTTGAAAGAAATATGTTTAGCTGACTCTTTTCTCACAGAAATAGCATTTTAATTTCTATCCCTCCTTACTAATTTATTATGTATTACATTTCTTTAATGTTATTTTATATATATCACACCAAAAAAGTTGCGGTTTCTCCGCCGGGATTACAAAATTTATTATATTTTAAAACGTCCACCAAAATATTTCGGAAAAATATTAAGATTTGAGCGAGCTGGACCGATTTGAAAATATCTCCAAAAGTTGAGTTTTTTATGAATAAAAATAGTTTCTTAAAGAACTTTTTTGAAAAAAGTCCCCTCAGATGACAAACCAGATTAGGCCTAAAAAATCGGCATAAAAACATTTAAAAAAAAACATTTCAACGGAATCGTAATAATGAGATTTTTGATGCTGTTTTTTTTTACTTTTTTCAAAGATTGATTAACGAAATACTTAAATAACTGGGCCAAAACTATTCTGATTTAGACCTGTGGGATCTCGGTAGAAAGGTATTTTCCCAATATTTTTATTTATGTGCAAAAAAAAAGTCATTCGTGTCCCAATTTTACTTTTTTTTCAAATTCCAACACATCTCAATTCAACTTTGAATGATGTTCGTTCATCCTATCTTTCTCTTTCATCTTTTGAATGAGCTTATTAGCAAAGAAATAAAAAGCAGGAGAAAATACCTTTCCAATTATATCTCTTAAGGCTAAATCGGAGTAGTTAGGTTCAGTTATTCAAGTTTTTTTTTAAACCAATCTTTAAAAAAAGTTAAAAAAACAGCATCAAAAATCTCATTATTACGATTCCGTTCAATTTTTTTTTTTTTTTTTTTAAATATTTTCATGTAAATTTTTTAAGCTTAAACCGATTTGTCATTTGAGGGGACTTTTTCGAAACAAAATTTTAGGAAACTATTTTTATTAATAAAAACTCCGTTTCTGGGGGTATTTTCAAATCGATTCAGCTCGCTTAAATCTTAATATTTTTCCGAAATATTTTGGTGGACGTTTTAAAATATAATAAATTTTGTAATCCCGGCGGAAATCTGCAACATTTTTTGGTGATGCGGTCTAATATATATACATATGTACATATATAAAATAACATTAAAGAAATGTAATAAATAATAAATTAGTAAGGAGGGATAGAAATTAAAATGCCATTTCTGTGAGAAAAGAGTCAGCTAAACATATTTCTTTCAACACAAGATTTGGTATGGGGAGTGATGCAGTATAATGTGCATACATATAGTGGTCCATAAAATAAAAGAATTGCGACATTTTGACTGGTTTTGTCATTTGTCTTTTGTTTATCATTTTTTTTTATATATGTTTTTTAATTCTATGTCGTGAGAGTCAGTTGCCGCTACAACCAGCTTTTGCAATCAACAACTATACCACCGCCCTTAATAACAAAAAAAAAATCATTAGCAACATTACACCTGAAAAAGCCTCAATTTGTGGCGAAGTTGTCGTATTGCAAGGAAGCGACTTGTCGGTTGGCTGCTGGTTTATTTGACTGCGTTTTTGTGATTTTTTCTTTGCCTCAGGAAATGCGGTAAAAAGAAATACTATGTACATACATATATACATACATAGATATGTAGATCGAAGAAAAAATCCTTAAGAAGCAGCTGAAGAATTCGTGAGGCATAACTAAAAAAATAAAATACACACATACATATCTGGAAACCAAGATGGACGGTATGTGGTATTAGTGTGATAACTCTATGTATCTATAAAAAATTTAAAAAGCCGGTAGAACCACCATGAAGAGCAAATGGAAGCAATTAAGTGCTGTAAAAAAAAAATAAAAGTGAAAAGGCGAAATTTGGAAAAAGTCACATAAAGAGTGAAATAATTTTGAGTGGAATGAGTGCTGATGGAAACAAGCAGGTTGTGCAAGTTGACAAATTTGTGGGGTGTATTATAAAAAAAATCTTAAAAATGTTATAGGAAGCTGGGACAAGAAAATTTTCTTCCCTTCCGAAGCTTGCAAGTGCTCTTGATATGGAATGCAACTGGCTTCGGATGTAATTCTTCAATCATGAGCAAAATAAGAATAATGTAATAGTGAAATTTAGTTCAGATTGTTTTCTTTTTATACTCGTAGCAGTGTTGCCAGATTCACAGAAGCTTACAGTTCCTTAAATTTCAGACATGAACGAATAAATTAAAATTTCTCTTGCGTGTTTTTTTTTGTTTTTGTAAGTATATATTTAAGATAAAAGGGGATGATGAAGAAACAGTGTTTCCTCATTTGAAACAAATAGTTTCAACTGTCTTCTGCATTCCAGTCGCCACAGTAAGTGTGGAAAGAATACTTTTTGCCATACCATTTTAAATAAAACTAGAAGTTCGAGCACTCTGTGGCAGTGTTGCTGTTGAGAATTTTCATAAAGTCGCAAAAAGGGGGTAATTGACTTGGTTTTCTAGTAAAAATTTGCTAGTGACTACGTAAATCTAAGATCCAAAGTAAAAATCAAATTTACGGGTTTTAAGAGTCTCTTCGCTCCTAGAACGTGCCGCTGTCGAATTAAAAAAGAAAATAGGGGGACAAGCTTTGCACGAAAAAGGGTTGCAAACATACACAGAAATCTAGTTGCTGCAAAAAGAAAAGTTTCATTTGCTTTAAAAGTTTTAAATGATGCATTTTTTCATACTTACATGAGGAAATATGTTTTAGAAGCATGGTTAAAAAAAACTCTGCAAAAGTTGCACATAATTTTGGAAAATTTAAATTTTCAAAAAGTCGGGTCAAAGGATATTGACGCCTAAAAAGGATCAAATTGCCCCTTTAGTCGCACCACGGTAATACTGTAGCTCGTTTCTGTAACAGTTCTCTACCAAGGCGAATTGAGATATGAATTTGTCGCCCTGTTCTCTAGTGCTAATGAGTAGTAGAGAATGACGTATATTCTCTACCAGTAGAGAAATAATCGATAGAGAAAAGTTACAGAAACGAGCTACTGATCTCTGTTATTTTAAAAACAAACGATTAATTTAAAAAATGCTTCAGGGAGTACTAAATTTTAGATATCGAATCAAATGATAAAAAAAATATAACAAAGCAAGTTACGAAAAATAATTAAACTGGATTTCATTAAAACAAAATGCGATTTAAGTTATCAATTGTAAGTAAGTAAAATTTGAACGGTTTATTTATTTTATTTTAATTAACATTTTTTTGTTATTTATCTATCACCCCTATTGCGAATGTCGACTGGCAGTAGATAAACGACTATTAAGCGATTATCGATTAACGATGCTATTGCGAGTGTCGCTTAGTCGCTCAATTAGCGACTGTGAATACTTTTTAATCGCTCATCCTTCTATTGCTGTTTTTCAGTCGTTGGAGTTTGCGTTTATAAAATTTACGTAAGAAAGTGGTACTATAATGCATAAAAAGTAAGTCAATTGAACTAGAAGTTGTAAAAAATTGTGAAATATGCATATGTATGTATGTGTCTGAATTACAGGTCAAAAATTGTAAGCAACAAAAGGCAAGTTGCGCGGTTGGTTGTTTTGATGCAGGGGAGTGAGGACATATGCAAAGGAATTTCCGGAAAGAGTAGGGGAGAAAGCTCCGCTTCTATTGTGAAAGATATACAATACTTCTTGTGCATATAACTCCGGCTACGCCATCCACAGTGTTTTTGCGCAGAATCAACAGCAAAGTTTAAAAAACTGCATAATTTTTAATTAACTAGTGCTCGGAAATTTGAAATCTTTATTTTAAATCAAAGTTTGATTCTTTCACTACACGTGTATGTTAAAGTTTTTAAAATCGGGTCACGCGTTTGGACACAAATACCCAACATCATTATACAAATAACTAAACCGCACCGTATTTCTTAAACTTCCATAAAGTTTATTAATGAGGAAAACAGCTTTTCCTGCAAATCCTGTAAAACCTAAAAACGTGAAGCATCGGGAATGCAACTTCTATTCATAAAATTTACATACATATGAACATACACTTCATCTTCCAACTCCAAGGGCTCCGACGAATCTCGCAATTCCCTCCTTGCTTTAGCCAACTCTACTAATCTATTAGCTTCCACATCAACTTCCTTCATCACTAAACCATATTTTAACTAAGTCCATTTTTTTTATTTTGTAATAAAAGCAATTACTTTAAAAATGATGTAAATGAACCACTAAAGAAACAAATGTAAACAAAGAAACAGCTGTTTACAATTCAGTCAGCCATTCACAATAGCGCAAATTTTTATCGATCAAGTTACACAATAGCAAAATAAAAGATGATCGACTCGATCGACAAATTTCTATTCTACTGCCAGTCGACACTCGCAATAGGGCCCTATATTTCACAGCATTGAAAATTCCATATTTTTTTCTTCTAATTTACAAACCCTTGTGGTCAGCTGATTAAGTCAAGTGAAATTTTGACTAGTTTTGGCTATTTTTCGTTTGTTTATTAAATATTTATGTTTTTTTATAAAAGTCTGTCTCTTTACCTAACAAGCCCCACATAAATCCAAATTTCGTACTTCGTACAAAAGTTATGAAAATTGAACAAACTTAAACATTTGAAAAATTTAGGGAATATGACGGCATTGTGCATTTTCTTCCATATAATAAGATACGCTCGACAATTTCATTTAAATGGGAGCAAATGTCTAGCACCATTATTAAAAATGCACGCGATTTTCTAGCGACTTGAAATTTGCATTTTGACCCACTTAAATTTAATGAGCTGCAAAACTGCGTACCCAAAATTTTTGTAAAAATTCTAAATAAAATGTTTAAAAATTTGAGTGCAATTGTTAGTTTGTTGAATTCTCATAATTTTTGTACGAAGTTTGAAATATGGATTTAGTTTCCGTTTAAATATCGTCCTACAGTTGGAATCCAAATGTAGGGCCACCTACAAAAGATGTAACCAAATAAGAAAATATGTAATGTTTAATAAAATAAAAATAGAAAAAATATAAATTTTTTTATTGATAGTTTATGCCAAAAAACTAGCTACAAGTAAGTTGTCATCTAATACAGAGGAAACCATTTCTCGCTATTTTGCGGCCATCGCCCTTCAAAAGTAGTTAGTTACGGCCAAAGGAAATAGTTAATGAATAGTTACCACCAGTCGACTGCTAGTTAGTTAATAGTTAGCTACAAACTAGTCCCATTTCCTGCAGGGAAGCTAAAAAAAATGAATTAGTCTCTAATTTTTCAAAACCTTATAAATCTTTGTAGCACACCTGAAAATTGTCTAATTAAGTTGAAACCTTACATGCGAGTTCATCACCCGTTCCCGTTATGATAGGCTGTATGAGCCTCACAACGACATCGACATAGTGCAGCGATTTAAATACAGCGACTCCGCTGGCTTGGCCATTTCGTTGGGATGCACCGAAACGCTCCAGCTCTGAAAGTGTTCAACGCGAGTGGCGATGCTGGTAGATAATAGAGGAGGAGGAAGGCCTCCAGGAGACCCAGAGATTCTTCGAAAATTTAGATACATATATATGTATATTTAATAATTTTAACTGAAGCTGAAAATTTCATCAAATGGCCAGTTAAGATTTTAACACCAAATCTATATATATATATATGTGTGTACATACATACATGAACTATGTACTTAACACTTTTCAGATGCTTTAGGCTCCAGTAAAAAAATCCTATTAGATGTAGAACGAATTTATATATTATTCGCTTGTATTGCATGCTTATTTTTTAGTATATATGTACATACATATATAAATTCATTATAATATTTTATACATTTGTATGTATGTATACATAAGTGCATAGTAGATATACATACATATACATACAATACGAAGTGCAATGATCCTTTAGAATGCCATTCGTGGCATACTCCACTCTTCGCTACGCTTTTGTATTACTATGCCACAGCTGCACGCTGTAGAAATACACTTGTTGTTTTTATTGTTGGTATTATTTTTCGAATTTTTTATGAATACATGAAGATATGTATGTATAGTACATGCGTGTGTACTATCCTTGCTGTTATTACTCGCTTTCATTCGTACGTCCTCAACTCAAGTGGATTACATACTTGGTATCCTCCTGTACTTGGAGTAAAAAGTGCACGTGACGTACATATAGTAGATGCTTATGCATGTGTATGTATGCATCTAGCTCTATATGTATTTGTATGTACGTGTCCCCGTCTACTTTGTCGGTTTAACGTAAAGCGAGTGCGAAAAATCCGATATACCATAACAAAAACACGTACGATAGCTTTGATTCAAATTGTGATATTTGTTTAAGTTTTGTCATTTATAAGCATATGCAAATATATGTGTATATACATATGTATCTACGTATGCATGTTGACATGCATGCGTTTGTATATTCATACACAACAAAAAGGCAGCATTATATACTATGTGCCTATTTATATATATATATGCATATAAATATATACATATATAACAAAACCGGTGGAACCTGCCTAGATTTAAATGAGTTGCAAGGAAAAGGTTTCAGGATAATTCGCCAGTGTTAATAAAAATAGTTTAACTCAATTACATATGGACAAAATTCCCAGTGTACCAGGAAAAAATGTTATGTCAGCTGTTTTGTTCAAACATTATTGCTATGGTTACTACATAAATAGTAACTAAAGATGGCGCGGGGGGCAAATTTTTCCGGCCCGACCCGGAACGAGTATTAGGGATGAAACGATACGAGTAAATACAAGTAAATACTCGATACTTTTCGTTCGTTACCAAGCAATTTTGGCACCGATACTTTTGAAACAAATACTGAGTAGGTATCGAAAAAAAGTAGTCGTATCGAAACCCGATACCAAGTTAAATTTTGCTCTGAAATTTTTTCTTCCACGTTTATGTTTAATAAAAATTCCTAAGTTCCGAGTTTCGAAACAATCCAGCCACTTTTTTTTTTAATTGATCCGCTATTTTGAATTTTGAAATACTGGCATCAGATGCGTAATCAGCGATCCCAAAAATCCCCTTGTAACGAGTTTGAACCCATCGCAATGCTTAAAATGTTCAGTAATATAGCAGTCTCTTTTCGAAAGCATATTTTCGGGCACTAGGCAAAAAAAAACGTCCATTAAAACTTTGCATGGCAAATGTGATTTCGATCCCCAGGTTTGGTTGTAAGCTGGTGGCGGGAAAATGTTCAATTAAAATTATTTTTTATGGTCGTACTTTTCAGAGACGCTAAAAACCTAGAAATAGTGCTGTATACTCTACCCTCTGGCTGACAACATTTTTTGGTATTCCTGTGCAATTAATATACTACTGCTTTCGGATTTTCCACCTAAAAGTGTCCAAGAATTATTTTTTTAAGATTTGGTATGTTCCCAAAAGTTACGGCCTCCGAGCGCGGTTGTTTGAGTGGCATCTTTTCATAAGGTGTAACGCAAGGCGAATTTATACAACGTGGTGTTGATGGCGAATTTAGATTTTCGCCGCGGTACTTATTAATGTCAAATTGATGTGTTTGTTGTAAGCCAGGCGAATTCATATTACAACAAACACATCATTTTGACATTAATAAGTACCGCGGCGAAAATCTAAATGCGCCATCAACACCACGTTGTATAAATTCGCCTTGGTGTAACGTTTGCAACATTGACAGTTTCTGCAATAGCGAAATGCTGCATCGGCTTGCCTTCCAAATACCAATATTTCTGCGCCATTGGCCGAATCAGAGTACGGTTATGTTCAAAATGTGGTACTTAGTATTATGAATTGCATGTTAATGCTGCGATCACCAATTAAAATATCGCATACCGTTGCCAAGCAGTTTTTCCTACCCCATCAGGTAAATCGTTGTCACAGGTTAGGTTTTGGTACATAGGAACAATCTTTGAAGTCCATCACATGCTTGGGATTTGCGCTTGACACGTTGTACGCGGAGCAGTATTAAATTACGCTTGCACTGGTATACCAAAATTCGACAGCTTGAGCATGGCATATGTATACGGAACAACATTAACCGAAGATACCGAATTAAAACTAACTGTTATACTCAGTGGCGGATACAGGGATCAATTGGCTTAGTGCCAAATTTTTATTTTTTGTTAGGAAATCTCCAAAATAGGTTTTTTAAATCGCACCGATATCAAATCGTATAATTTGCAGAACATGTCTAATAATTTTCACTGAAAATTCGGTTTTAATCGATTATAGTAGACCTTTATTAAACAATTTATTAGAAAAATTTATGTTGTGATAATCGATTATTTCGCAGTTCTACAAGTTACTAGCACCCTAAATAATTTCAAAGTATATATCTAGTTTGGTAATGCAAACATTGGTTTGTGTTGGTAAACAAAACGAACTCGTTGTACCTTGGGTCGCGTATAACACGGAAAAAATTATGAAACTGCCTACTTGGCTAGAAAATACCTAGGCCTGATCCTTCTTGGCTCGTAACCGGTTATGACACTGCAGCCTTCGCCAACATACATTTTGTATTATTATAGGATATTGTGTGGACTGCGATTGGATTTGGGCCACAACGGCTTTAAGTACGCACCCCTAGTTACTTCATAACGGTGCTACCATTAAATTAGTCTAAACTACAACAGAACCTTCAAATACAGACGAAATTTTTATTTTCCAGTACAAAGCTGTTATATTTCTCTGTTTAGTGCATGCAAATGGAGGCCAATGATTTTTTCCGAGGAGAATGTAGTGTCTACTTATACCTAAATATTTTCTGTTCTTGATGTTGTTGCAGTGAAAACCTCTTTTCATTCCATTATTTATCGTTGATTTGGTTGTTGTTATTGTTGTTTGGGGTTCTTGCTGACACAAAAGCACGTCAAGCAGGTCAATGTACGTTTTTTATCCTCTTTTTTATTCACTTCCTTTTGCCTTTCTAACATTCCTTTTTTCAATTTTATTTTTTGTTCCCTTTACCTTTTTCTTTATACACAATTTATTCCTTAATTTTTTGTTTGCTTGATACGCTTTCCCATTTGATTCGGTTCAGGACGCTTCAAACATACTTATTTCATGCAGTTCAGTGACGTGCTACTCCCAGCTGTTGGATGCGCGTTTTACAGTTTTCGACATGCCTTTTTGAATCCTTCATTCTGCTTTTAGCTCTTATTCCACCAGCTGCTCTCCAACAAACACCTTCATTTATCATACATATATATCACACACACACACACATACGCAAACTCTTGAGCTCAGCAGAGTTTTTAAATCATCTTGCGACGCTCGGCCCTTCAAGTGCATTCATCTGCATCTGCTCGAACTCATCTGGCTCTCGTGTTGTTGCTGTTCAACCTGACGTACATACTAGAGTCCAGCGCAATTGTATTTGCCGCATTTCATTCAATAAGTACTCCTTGCATTGTACTCTACTCCCAACACATTGTTACTTTTTTTCCGCATACATACACTACTTGGCGTTGAGAGAGTAAATACTTGACGTACTTGCTATTACTC
>NW_016159569.1:14914-80265 GCF_001687245.7 Rhagoletis zephyria
CATTCTTGCCACAAATGTATGTTTTCTTCGAAAATACTCAAGTACTACCAGTAGAGTACTCTACTGTCAAATACCTTTTACTCGCAGTAGTTGCGGAAGGCAAAGTAAATACTCTACGCGTGTTGCTATTGATCGGTAGTTTACGTACGCTTGCTGAAACTGGTTTATGCTTACTCACAATTGACCCGAACGATGAAAGTAGGGGATGGAAAGTATTTGCGCGGCGATCGGATGTCTTGTTGGGCCGTTTAAATGGAATTGCGCAGGAGTCTAGTACATACTAATGTATGTACATATGTACATATGTATGTATGTAGTGCATACTGTACATCATGGGTTCCCAACCGGTGGGTAGCCTATAGGTATAGGTGGATCGCGAATCAATCCTAAAACTATCAGAAACCATTGAATAAACCATTATAAAAGATAAAAAAACATAGGATGAAAAACATCTTCAATTAGTTCTGACACTGACATGCTAGTTGAATTGAAACAGCCCCCAATATCTCATAGATATTGTATTCTTACTTAAAAACAGCAATTTTACATATTGATAGATTGTGAGAAAAACTTTCTCAACTGTAACACCGTGTGACAGGAAATTTTACACATAAGAAAATCAAAACACTTTTAGTTTTTATCTCTTAAAAGGACTTTGGTATTTTAAAGATATGATAAATTCAAAAAATTAAAAAAAAAAGTGATTATCATATAAGAGACCAATCTCTAGATTTAAAAAATTTTAACTTTTTGGTGCATAAGAACGAATAGGTATGTACTGAAAACGTCCTTTTAGAATATTATTCTTGAAAATCCTTTACAATTTGCAACATGTCGTTTTGAAAAAATTTTATGTTAAGGAATTTAGCCTTCCGACTTTATTAGCTTAGAAAAATATACTTAAATAAAAAGGACAAATTCAGTACCTATTCTTCCTTGTGAACCGAAACACTTAAATTTTTAAAATTCTGCAGAACTTTCTCTTTCATTCGGTACCATTATTCCTCATTGCAATGAATTTTCTTAAATAATTTTTTGGATCAATCATATTTTTGAGTCCTTTTAAAAAAAGTCATTACCTCAGAGAGAAAAGCTAAAAACTCATTTTTACTAAATCTGGCACATTGCTTCGTGAATATATTGATTGTTTCGTGTGGTTTGAAATTTTTTGGTTTTTGTAGCACGGTGTAATCATATCCAAACCGTATGAATTTGTTTGCCTAATATTATTTTAGATACTTTCTCAATTTTCAACGGGTTTTGGACTTTGAAAGCTTTTTACATAGGAAATTTCAATGGAAATCAGCCATTATAGCAAACTAATTGGAAAAGATTCCTTTTATGGGATTGGGAATAAAATAACATATTTTTCCTATATTTCACGCGATTTTATATTTTCCCGGCTGTGAGCGGCCACAAAATTTTAAGCGATCAAAGCCACCAAATTTTATATTGGAAGCATTAAGGCCAAAAGGACACTTTTTCTGCCCTGCAGCTTGAAATGCGTTTTAAAGGGACATAGATTTGCAATATACATAAGGAAGGGATGCGATAAAAATTTAGAATTTTTACTTCACCATGGACAGCCATGGATACCGTGGAGGTATTACGAAGGGGAAAGGTGAGTCGTTAGTTGGAATAGGTTGGGAACCACTGCTGTACATACTACATACATAGGTCGAGACCATCAAGCGAATTTGTTTTCAAGGCCTGCCTTTGAATAATCCGCTGGCCGGCAGCGCAATGCCACTCATTTAATAACTACATACATAAATCTCAACATTTCGTTTCCTTTGTATACGTATGTATGTATGTACATGATATTCTATATCCGCTTGATTTTACGCATATTTAGTTTGAGTGTATAACTAAATATATGTATGTATGTATAAAATACAGAAATGGAGAAAAGTCCTGATCACTGGTTCGCACCTGTCGCTCGTAAAGTGTTATGTATGTAAATATGTACTTAAGTACTTATTTAGCTATATGCATATGTATGTATGTATCTGCGTACATATGTATGTTGTACACTTTGCTGCTTTCAGTTGTTTGGTTTTGCAAGTAGCACACATTTTCATTGAATAATTTTAATTGGCCATAATCAAGTTAATTTGTTAAGTGATGCACTGCACACCTATGTTGTACATTCAAAGTACCAAATAATCCTTTTACAGATACAGATTTATCATTCAAAGTACTATATTGCATAAAGTTTATTATGAACTCATTAAACAGTTAAAATACAAATTTGTTAGATACCTAAGTTGCATGCAAATTTTAAAATGCGACTTTGTCTTTACACTAAAATCGCAATTTTTTCATTATTTTTAACCGACTTAAAATTGGACCAGGTTATCTATTCGCCGGAATATTTTTATACCCGAGCGCACTTGTGCACAAGGGTATATTAATTTTGTTCACATAACGGTCGTTTGTAACAGGCAAAACAAATCGAGTTAGATATAGACAAATGTATACATAAATGCTCAGAATGAATAGAGAAGTGGATTAAGCCATGTCTGTCTGTCCGTCCGTCCTTCCGTATGTCCGTCCGTCCGTGTACACGATAACTCGAGCAAAAATTGAGATATCTCAATGAAATTTGGTATGTTATATATAGATTGGCGCTTACACATACGTTAGTGTTTGGCCGAGCTTCTCCTCCGATTTGTGGCGTGCGCCTTGATGTTGTCACACAAAGAGGAGGGACCTACAGTTTTACGCCGACTCCGAACGGCGATTGTATTTTTTTTTTTTGGTATGTAGGTTTCCATTAATCCAAGGTAGGTTGGTATTGAAAATGGGCGAAATCGGACTGTAACCACGCCCACTTCCCACATAACGGTAATTCCCAGAAATACGAAAACTGCGATATTTTAGTAACTATTGAAGATAATTCACTCAAAATTGATATTTACAACCATTTAGGCGAAAAATAAAAATATTATAAATTTTTAGAAAATAGGCGTAGCCACGCCCACTTATGATTGCACGTGTATATCTTGGCAACCGCTCCACCAATTTCTTCCAAACTTGGCACAGTTGTTGGCCTTGGTACAGCGTACTAAATGGCCGCAAATTTACAAAATCGGACAATAATCACGCACATATCCCATATAACGGTAATTTAAAGAAATAAAAAATCTTCGATAACTCAGTAAATATTAAAGCTAATTTATTCAAAATTGATGCTCGCAGCAATTCTTTACCAAGAAATACGTTTATCGTAAAATTTTGGAAAATTGGCGTGGCACCGCCCATTTATGATCACATACATATATGGGTGTTTCCATCGTAAGGTCCACCACGACAAAAAAAAATAAAAGTCTTATATCTAACGAATTTACGGGCCGATTTGTCTGCTTTTTAAAATATATGCTGGCTATANACACGATAACTCGAGCAAAAATTGAGATATCTCAATGAAATTTGGTATGTTATAAATAGATTGGCGCTTACACATACGTTAGTGTTTGGCCGAGCTTCTCCTCCGATTTGTGGCGTGCGCCTTGATGTTGTCACACAAAGAGGAGGGACCTACAGTTTTACGCCGACTCCGAACGGCGATTGTATTTTTTTTTTTTGGTATGTAGGTTTCCATTAATCCAAGGTAGGTTGGTATTGAAAATGGGCGAAATCGGACTGTAACCACGCCCACTTCCCACATAACGGTAATTCCCAGAAATACGAAAACTGCGATATTTTAGTAACTATTGAAGATAATTCACTCAAAATTGATATTTACAACCATTTAGGCGAAAAATAAAAATATTATAAATTTTTAGAAAATAGGCGTAGCCACGCCCACTTATGATTGCACGTGTATATCTTGGCAACCGCTCCACCAATTTCTTCCAAACTTGGCACAGTTGTTGGCCTTGGTACAGCGTACTAAATGGCCGCAAATTTACAAAATCGGACAATAATCACGCACATATCCCATATAACGGTAATTTAAAGAAATAAAAAATCTTCGATAACTCAGTAAATATTAAAGCTAATTTATTCAAAATTGATGCTCGCAGCAATTCTTTACCAAGAAATACGTTTATCGTAAAATTTTGGAAAATTGGCGTGGCACCGCCCATTTATGATCACATACATATATGGGTGTTTCCATCGTAAGGTCCACCACGACAAAAAAAAATAAAAGTCTTATATCTAACGAATTTACGGGCCGATTTGTCTGCTTTTTAAAATATATGCTGGCTATATATGTAAGTAGAATCACGTTTGCGTAAAATGGTCTTCCTAGGTGGCGCCAAGGTTGAGATATTTCGAAAACCCGTATTTATGGTCCAATTTGGTTCGAATTTGGCGTATGTAGTTGAAACATAATAAGTCATAGATTTGCAAAAAATTCACCCTGAATTGGCGCTTAAGTCAAAATATGAAGTATATTCTACATAAAATACATGTTTTATTTGCGTTAAAAATTCATTTAAAAGCAATATTAACAAAAATATAACGATGGAAATTTATGTCACGTGACGTAGCGTTTCACACTTGGGGTTGTAAAAGAAAATTGAAACGACACTCTCTTTAAATGCTTATATTTCAGGACCAAGCAGTTCGATTGTTTTCATTTTTCGGTTAATATAGAGCTAATTATTTGCTATACAATGGCCCAAAAAAGTTAAAAAAAAAACAAATGGTATTCCTTGTTTGTATCACATTGAAACGTACGACAGTCACGTATGCGACATATGGAAATACCCATATGTATATCGGTAACCGTTCTACCAATTTGTACCAAACTCGGTCTTTTTATTGTGTTTGCCACATAAAAGCAAAACGTTGAAAATTATTGAAATCGGACTAAAATTACGGCCGCTTTTCATATAACGGTAAATTTCAGAAATGCTTGAAACTGCAATATTTCGAAATTTAAGGACGCTAATTTACTCAAAATTGATACACCCCGGCTTACCATCTAGCGTTAGGTTTCGGAAAGGGGAAAAAACATTAATTTAATACTTGCGCCGGGTATTTAAAGTTCGGCTCCGCCCGAACTTAGACTTTCTTACTTGTTTTATGTAGGTTAAGGCTTAACCGATTTCGATAATTCTTCTTCGTAAGGAAAGGTGGTCCCATCCTAATTTGGTTAATTTGGTTTAGATCTGATAATTGGATCATCAATAAATTAACGGTAATCTTAAAGTTCTACAGGAGAATTGAAGTTGGTTTTGTTTTTTGCTAAAAAGTTACCTGGTTTTTTATTTAAACAATACATGGTCTTCGTAAGTCTTCTGCAAATACATAAATTCTTTTAGTGATGATTTCATTTTGTTTTTTTTTTTCTACAAAACCTCTGTGAACGCTAAGCATTCCTAAATCTAAATTCAAGTGCCAACAAAGTAAAAAATATTAAAAGATAATAATTATTTTACCATTATTTGAAGTAAAGAAATTACAATTTATATTTGTATAGGAAAAAGGCACCAATCAGCTGTTTATAAACATAATTTATCAGAATAACAAAAGTAAAAGGACGTTCACAGTTGATAAAATTATCGAGTAACAAGCAGCAGATCACCAAAAAAGCAGAAATGAATGTGAAGACCCCTATCGTTTTAATTTATTGCATAAATTTCTTGAATTGGAAATTGATTATGAATTCATAGAAAGAAACTTACAAGTTTACATGCCGGAATTATGTAAATATGTACCCCAGAAACTGTTTAAATCTGAAAGGCGATGAAAAGTGGCTCACCCAACGTCTATTATTCACACCAAAACCGGCTCGAATTATTAAATTTATTCGACTGTGATGTGGTTTAGACCTACGTACAGTGACTCAAAAAATTACAACGTGCTGATTTTTTTAATATTCGTAATGTTTTTCTAGCAAATTTTTTGTTGTTATTTTTCTGTAGAAGTGCCGTCTAAAGCCAGCTCTCAAGAAAAAGGAAGAATTCCTATAAAATGAAGCACACAAAATGGAAATCAAACTCTATTCTATCAAAAATTTTAAATCAAAAGGCAACTCTCCAAAAAAAAAAGCTTATACAGGGTGGCCCGAATGAGCTATATGGTTTAAATGGTTTATAACTTTTTTACTTATGCGATTATTATAATTTGTTTTTAGCTTTGTTAGCTTTGAAAAATGATACCCTGTAAGTGATGTCCATTTTCTGCTTCGCACATACGTGCTCTTCTTAGCTTATTTTCCGCAACTTTTCACAGAATTTCGGGTGTAATGGCCATAATTTCATTTCGAATGTTGGCTTGGAGTTGGAGAATGGCGCTTGGTTTGTTAACGTACACTCTTTCTTTCAAATATCCCCAAAGAAAACTGTCAGGAGCTGTTAAATCTGGTGAACGTGGAGGCCAGTTAAAATCGCTTGTGCGCAAAATAATGCGTTCGCCGAATATGTCCCTTAACAAAGCCATTGAGGCACGTGCAGTATGTGCTGTGGCTCCATCTTGTTGAAACCACAAGTTTGGATGGTTTTCCACAGCTGGCCTAGTAAAATTTCCCAACATCATCCGATATGCAGCACCGTTGACAGAGATTGAGACACCACTTTCATTTTCAAAAAAATATGGGCCAATTATGGGCCTTTCGGAGGATACACCGCACCAAACAGTGCACTTAAGTGGGTGTAATTCTCGCTGATGTACTGCTCTTGGATTTTCCATAGCCCAATTCCTACAGTTTTGCTTGTTGACATACCCATTTAATAGGAAATGGGCTTCATCGCTCATTACCAAATTGTGAATAAAGTCTAGATTTCTGGAAAAATAAAATTCAATTATTTGTGCGTCGTTGTTCGATCGTGTAATGATTCATAATTAATTCGCCAAGTCTTCTTCACAAATTTCTGAAAAAAAAAATTAAAAAATAATAATTAAAAAAGTTATAAAGAATTCAAACCATATAGCTCATTCGGCGCCACCCAGTATATTTATTTTTACAACAAAATCAAAGTGCTTTTTTAAGCAATAGAGATAGGTATACATTTTTAAATTTAGAACATACATATGTACATATGTGTATTTTTCTCCGCCTTCTTCGGTAAACCAAAAAGCTCAGGCTTTTGATGCACTTTTATATTATAAACCTTGATATAAAACCGCGATTAATCAAAAATCCGTTTTTTTTTTTCAAACGATTCACATCTCTAGTCTAGGTTGGTCCAGAGGGCTAAGGCCAAAAATGCAAAATTTTTGGAATTAAACTTAAGCAAAAGGAAAAGTCTATCATATTGTTACAAAAGATGAAAGCAAAACGGAAAGCACCTTTTGCATCAACGCAAGTTCAAATGTCACCATCAGCGCTTATCGATCAATTTTGGAAAAATAACAGTTCTTCGAACTACAATTACAATAACCGAAATTTTTGCAGCTGTCGAACATAAAATTGATAAAATTCTCGAAACCTGCTGTGAAAGCAAGTTTTCAAAATAAAACACTTGCATAAAATGAATCAAAGGCAGGTAGGAATAATGAAAGAAAACAATAAAAACCTGAAGAAGACTGATGACCGATGATTGCTTTAAATTAAGACAACAAAGGGCAAAAAGTCACTAATAAAAGAGTTCAAGCATCACAGGATTGCGAGTGTAAAAGGAACTAAATGAAAATAACAAAAAAAAAAATAGCACACAAGACATGCACCGTGCCTTAAAAGTTACGTCAATATTCATTGATAGCGCCAAATCGAAATCGGCTTCACAAAAGCTGGTAACCGAGTTTAAATCAATGCCTCACGTTGCAGGATGCTTGCATCACTGATGTGTACGCATTTTTTTTGCAGCATCTCTATCTGCAGCATGTGTAGGTAGCAAGAGTGTAAATTGTTGAACGCGATTCGTATGGGTAAAAGTACAGCAGCAAATCATGTTGCCATGGTGTTCATACCGAGTTGGTTTTTACGCATGCGCAGTGCATGAATGAACGAATGAATCGGTGAGTCGGACGGCAGCTGTGTTTTGCAAACCGCGCTTAAAACCATTTTACACGCCGGCGATATCAACAGTGAAGAGTACACTCGTAGATACCTACATCTGTATATAAATATGTATGTAAGTGTGTCACATAAAACAAACAAAATCGCTTAAAAAAGTAATGATAAAATATTTGTCTTCTTCTGAGTTGTACTTATCACACAGATCCTCCACTTGCTAGTGGGCCGTTGGGCCGTTACTTTGACACTTCGGAAGTTGGTAGCCGTAGTCTTCTTGGGGTTTTCCGCTTCATCAACCGCTTTGGTTGCGTCCCACTTGCATCCTCTAATTTTTTATTTTGCCCGCCGTAAACTTTCGCATTTTTGTATAATCTATATATGCATGTATATATGTATGTACACTAGTGCGGATCGGTCCCCATACAAAAAAAAAAGTTTTTCCAGTCCACCCTAGGATTAAAGATATTTTGAAGGCGATCCCAAAAAAAATTTTATTTTTTTTTTGCCACGCCCCCCGATGGGGCTATTTACTTTTTTTGGCACTACGTCGCCATTTTAAGTCCGATTTTAATGAGCCGTACACCGTTGTTCATGGCTTGGAAGCCGCCACAATTCTTACCTTAATAATTTTTTACTCCGAGTTCAAATTCTAGTAGTGACTGTCGGTATCTCGTTTCACATCATACCTAAATTCCAATTTTTTTTTAGTCTGTCGAAAAGGCCTTTAAATTCTGTGAAACTTTTTCTAAAAAATATTAAGGTAATAATTGTGGCGGCTTCCAAGCCATGAAAACGGTGTACGGCTCATTAAAATCGGACTTAAAATGGCGACGTAGTGTCAAAAAAAGTAAATAGCCCATCGGGGGGGGCGTGGCAAAAAAAAAAAATTTTTTTGCGATCGCCTTCAAAATATCTTTAATCCTAGGGGTGGACTGGAAAAACTTTTTTTGTCGATCCACCCTAATGTACACCCATATGCATATGTATTTGTGCGACAGTTGGCATGTCCAATTGTTCCTCTTGTCAACCTCTGGCGTCCTTCGCTTATTGTTCACTTGGTATAGTTTGTATTTTATTGCTTGGTTCGTAAACAATAAGTCCATAAAAAAAAATACATACGTATATACATACTTAAATGCATGCACACCCAATAAACATTTTTCCTAAATCTCAATTTCAGATACATTTGATTATCAGTCCTTTTTGTTCTCAAATGTATCTCAAATAACCGTTGAAATTAAGAAGTATTCAATTCTCAACCTTTTCGCAGGCGTTAGTGGAGCGGATCCAAATGGAATGGAAGTTACTCTCAGTGAAATATTTGTATTTGTATGATGTATGTATACAAAACACAAAGTTTTTAAAGAAAAGGAATATTTATTTATTCAGTTTAACATAGAAAAATACGGCTGATGTAAGTTATATGCAGTTTCCGAAGTAAATTTTTTTCAAATTGAAAAAGTTTACAATTTACCATTAACATTCTGTCTTATATAAAACGATTTTTAAAATACATTAAAATTCGTTAAAAAATGCATTTAGTGGAAAACAATTTCAAATTATTTCTCCGATTTTGGGATTAAAATATTGCAATTTTTTTTCACAAAAATATTAAAAAATTGTTTTGTTGGGAGCTATGGCATTTTCAATAGCGCATAAACCCTTTTATGATACTTAAAAACATTTTTATATAACGTAAGTAAATTTCATTTAACTGTCGGACACTATCGTTGCAGCAGACTATTTCCTTTTATTGTTTTTAATTTTTAATGACCGGCTAGTAGATCACATCGGCAAATTAGTCACAAAAAGATCATTCACAAAATGACAGTATCAAAAAATTTTTCTCCCAAATCAATAAAATAAATGCATTTCAATTAACTCAAACGAGAAGCCATTAACCGACAGACAAATTTTAGATTGCCGATAGACTTTCTGCACCTGTGCCATGTTGACACAGATGGAACGGACCGAAATGCTAAACAAATTTTTGTGAAATGTTTCTCAACCCGATCTTAAATTGATAAACAATGATTGAGGAAAGTTTTAGTTCAAATTGAGAAATAAGATTTTCTCAAACGTTTGAGAAATGTTTTCGCAATGTTTATTGGGTATCTATAAAACCCACTCATATATGTATGGGTGTATATATGTGTATATGTATGTTTAGCTATACCCTGCAGCAAATCAAACCGGTTCAGAACTTGCGCTGAGCTAGCCTGTAAAGGGACGGTACTGGTTCTTCATCTACCCCAAATCAATGCTTTCAACTGTCTTTTTTAACATGGCGATGTCCTACGAAGTGACAACTGTCGCCCTCTGCAGAGCTTTTGAACTTGTTCTGCGCTGACTCAGGTTAGATGGTTCTGAGACATTTCATATAGTACAGTTCCTAGATATTTCAAAAAGGGTCACCTCTGAGGTAGAACAATTCGGTTATAGAGCCGTTTCTTTGAATAAGCACGCATACAATTTTGTAAATAAAAAATACTTAATTTTATGATTAATGAGCTATTTGTTTTGCACTAATTTACTTTTTGAGGCAAATTGTGTTTTAAAATTAGGAACATAAAGTGTCAGTTTCAGTTTTCATTTTCTAAAAGCGTTATTGAAGGTATTCTCCTATCTAAATATTTTCGTTTAAGGTGAAATATTACACTTTACTACACTAAAATTTGATGGCTTACAAAACAGAATACTCGAAATATTTATAAAAAAAAATCTCTTATTAAAAAGTTTGAAATTCGAAGACAGTTTTTAGAGTTCTATCAAGTTTGCCTCACAGTTAGGAAACTGAGTTCAAATGGTTTATGGAAAATGGGACATAGTATTTAAATAAAAACTTAACGACAAATATTTAAAACGAAAAACATTGGAAATTTAAAAAAATCACTGCATAACTACACAGTGCTGCTCAGTGATACATTTAGGTATGTACAGTATCGGTCATATCAATAGCACCCTCGTTTCAAAGTGAAATTGTTTACCATCGTTTTTAAATCTGATTAAAAGGTAAAAAATGTATATGAAAAACCGTTAAATTTTACTTTGTTTCAAAACACGGTTTATATGGTTTTGTTTTAAGCATGATCATTTTTTTTATAAAATATTAACAAACAAATTTTAACTCTCAATATATTGTAAATTTTTAAAAAAGAGATGTTGTATGCAGACTTTTGCTGTTAACTGTGGCTTAACTAAATTCTATGGTTATATTTTGCATTCAATTTTATACGTACGTATGTATAAAAATGACATTAATGTTACCAATAACGACTTTTTTGAAATATTTTAGCAGTTGCAGAGAATTACATATTAAATAAACGAAAACAGTTGTTTATTAGTTTTAGGGTCTAAGAAAACCGAAAAAATAAAGTATCAATTGCTCACAGGTAATCGGTAAGGTAAACGAATAGGCATCTCGGAGCTACTTCTATTTAAATAATGCGCTATTTGATTGAAACAACAGGAAGCACTTAGCAAAGGAAGCAAAGTTTTTGCTGGGATGTGTCCTTTCTGTATTGCAGCCGCCATTGAACGATTTGTATACCTCTGGTATGGATGTATCTATATATGTATGTACAAATGTACATATGTATATGTATCTGTATACATGCATGCGGTGTGTTTGTTTGCAACTTCTGAACATCTGCTCGTTGATTTGCCTCGTAGTTCTTGTGGCATTTTATTTATTTTCCTTTTGCCGTTTCGGCTTTCCTGTATTACTTGCTTTGTTGTCAATTTCGTTTTTTTTTGTTTTTGTAATAATTTTTTGTTTTGTTTTTGTTATTATCATTACAGAGTGGTTCATCATTTAAATACATACATACATATATACTTATCTGCATAAATACATAAGGTAAGTGCATCCAAGTATGTACATACATATATATTTGGCAGTTTCATAAAGGTATCGCTTTTATTTGTGTTCTATATATAGTATGTATGTACAAATGTATATTGTATCTTTGCCGCAATAGTGTCATAATAATTTTTTTTTTTTATGTTTAGTGTTGGGCAATATCGATACCCAAAGTACTCAGAACTCGATTCTCAAAAGGATCGATAGATACCTAAGAGTACTGAGTTTTATTTACATTTACCGGTATTCAAAGTACTCAGTATTAAGTGTCGAATAGATATCTAAAAGTACAGAATTTTATTTATATTTACTGGTATTCAGAAATGATGGCACTCAATTTGAAGTTTCAATAGTTTTAAAGTAGGTACTATACTTGCATGATTCAATAATTAAAGGTTTTCTCACTAGTGACATTAGACTTTTGACACTCCCTTACAAAAGGTTGCACACACACACGCATCCACACAAAAAATTTGGCGAACAGCAATTTGCCAACACGAAAACACCTGATCAAAAACAGCTGGTAGGAATTTACGCAAATCACAAAATGGAATTTGATGGTTTGGAAACTTGTAAGAAGTAGTAGAAGTAGTTATTCGTTTAATCAATAAACTGTGTACGTTTTAAATTTTACGCTTTTGAATGTAAACAAAAATTAGATCAGCTCTTCTTCTCTTATGAGAGAACAGATGACACTTTGCCGGAATTTTTCCGTTGGATATTTTTTACCAGAGACCGTAAATAGAAGTTATTTTTTTTAACAGTTAAACTTGGCCAGATATTTTTTAAGTACGTAATGAAAGTCTTTCCGGATAGTAAACCAACCGCTTATCCAAATTAAAACAATTTGGTACTGAATGAAAGAGGACTTAAATAGCTTTTACACAGAAATAACGAACGAAGGCTACCACTTCTATTCATATTTATTTTTAAAATTTAATACAAAAGAAATGCATATACCTGACCCAAAGTTTGTTCTATGGTAATTAAAAACCATTTTTTATTGAAATATTTTTCAATAGCTGGCTTTCCGCTGGTTTTCCTCGTTTAAACATATTAGTATTAAAGCTATTTTAGTCCTCTTTCAGTTGATACCAAACTTGTTTAATTTGGACAAGCGGTTGTTTATTATTAGGAACAGACTTTTATTTTCTACTTAAAAATATCTGGCCAAGTTTAACACTTGAAAAAAAGTAACTGTTATTTATGGTCCCTTTTATGTACTGGAGTACTTGTACACAGTAAAGTTAGCCATTCATTTGACATAATTTGGGATAATATAGTATAGTAATTTGGATACAGTGCTGCCAGCTTGTAAGATTTCTACTCTACTCTAACAAGGACTCATTAGAAGAAAATGTATCTTCATTTTTACCGCGGCAGCGAATGCGAACTATAATTTTTGAAGCCGTTTTCCTCGAGTCTGCAATTTTTAATCCGATCAATTTTTAACTCAATCGCTCAGAATCATTCATTTATCTTTTCTCATCATTTCATGGGAAATATGCAAACTACATATGTATGTATGTATAAAAAGAGCTGTGTTAGGGGGCTTCCCATAGGATTTGTCAAACTATGTCTGCGATAGTAGTCACATTCTTTTTCCGGTTCCCTCTTCATGGAACCATAAATTTTGGTATCGACTTACCACAGCAAGCCTGGTAGGTTAGGCCTGGTAAGACTGGCTGGTTTTGTGAAAGCTCTAAATAGACGAATTACTAGTCCATTGTATGACCAGATTAAACGACCTTTCATGATGAGTAAGTGGACCATAGTTACGGTGACCATCCGTTCTGTTTTTTGTAGGACCGTACTGTTATTTAAAGGTCTGTCCTGCGTAGTTTTTCAAAACAGAAAACCCCCAAAACGTACTGATTTTTTCCAAAATAACTTTTCCTAATCGAAATAAAAGCAGTGTCGATAACTAATTGGTAACTACATAAGGGTAAGCTGGTTTTGAAGGTTCAACTAGTCAGTGCGTTCTAAATATTGTACGGTTATGGACAATGGATGACGAGAAATTGAAGACCAGCGTCAAATGTATCGATAACACTGTTCTACAAATTTTGTGTAATCGCTTAAGAAAAAAATGTTTTCCAAGCCAATTTTCCTTTCAAACAAGCGTTTTCGTAATTTTTTCGAAAAACGTGTATTTGGTACATTTCGAACTTATTCGTCAATATCTCATGATAAAATTATCCAATCAACATAAACGACCTACAGTCCTCTTACAAAAATATATTACTTTGCCGATTTCGATGAAAATTATTAGTGTTACAAGCGATCAAAATCGAAAAATTGAAATTTCAATCATTATCTTTTTACAGTAAATGAAAATCTGATGAGAAATGTAGATGTTACGGAACACAATCTGCACAAAAAATATATATTTTTGCAAAGAGCCCATCAATACCTTTCGAACTGTTGGTCGTTGCATGAGATATTGAGGAATAACTGAAAAAGTACTAAAAATACGTTTTTCGAACAAATCTCGAAAACACTTCTTTGAAACCATGGGTATTTTTTTCGTGTTCAACNCATAGTACATATACTAAGAATAAATAACACATTTTAAGATACTGTGCAAACCGTTTTTTTCTGCTATAGTTTTGACTGAAACTCCCCCCTAAAGCAGTTACGCCTTAGATTTATCACTATGTGTTCCACCGATT
The DNA here is from genome assembly GCF_001687245.7 of Rhagoletis zephyria. Classification (NCBI taxonomy): domain Eukaryota; kingdom Metazoa; phylum Arthropoda; class Insecta; order Diptera; family Tephritidae; genus Rhagoletis; species Rhagoletis zephyria. The sequence continues at coordinate 29,361 of NW_016159569.1, forward strand.
TATTTTTCATTTGGCACTTCCTGCAGTTATCAATATGGATTAAGCCCAGTGTGAAAGCGTGGCTAGCTAACATCTGACTTAAGCATGTACATGGAATTTTTGCATTCGCGTTATCACTAGATTGGTATATACACGATTGAAGAAACCTTTTTGATAACAATGATACAAATATTCAGAAAGTTGTGGCCCCTCCCCGAAAAACTTCCCTGATTTAACTGTTGTCATGATCCGAAATATGTGGAAGTCGGAAACATTCGCAAGCGCTTTCACTTTAACTGTGTTTTCATTCATTCTGCCAGCAGAGTAGAGTAGATGCTCCAATAGTAACGTTGACATAAAACCGCGAAATACGCCATGGATTTAGTTTAAGTATTTGCATGAGAAAAAGTAAAATCGGGATTTTATTGCTCGCACACCCTGGATTTATTCTACACCAAAAAAACTATACCCCTGTTTTTTTTTATTTTGAAATAAAAAAATATTTAGAGGTCCCTCAAAGCACTCGAAGCTTTTCATGCATTTTATATGGGAAAAAAAACAAGTTTTCGAAGAAATGGTATAGAATTCTTGAAATTCAAATTTTTCGATGGGAACACTTTGCTTCGTATACCTTTTTTTAACACCAGCGATTTTTTTTATGGGCCCCTCCATTGCATATCTTGAGGTTTTTGGGGGTCCTAAAAAATAGGTAATAAAATAGAAAATAGTTAAATGAACAACTGGGTATTGTTATTGGAAGTCTCCTAAAGCGAAGCAGAGTTTTCCGATCGAAAAATATTGATTCTAAAGAACTGTTTTCCCATTTAAATATATACATGCGCGGAAAACTTTGAGCGCTTTGAGCGACCTGTAAAAATTTTTTGATTTCAAAATATGAAAAAACAGGGGAATAATTTTTTCAATTTAGAACAATCCTAGGGAATGAGGGTTTTAAAATTTCGACTTTATTTTTTTTTGCCCCACCCTAATATACATACATATACCATACTAATCAACAGCGTAGCAACGGAATTATAAAGTAACAACACGCATTTGAAAAAATATATTAGTGGCGCAAAAGTCCGCTCAACCGATGTTAACATTTTTTCTAAAAATGTGTTATTATTATCTATTTTGTTTAATTTACATATGTACCGTTTTATACTGAATTCAAAAAGAGGAAAAATAAATTAAGTTTTCACTACCCTATCCTAAGGTAAATAGCAATATAAAACCTTGACTTACCTTCTTCTCAGTGAGCTTCTCGCAACGTCGCTGCTTACAAATTTGGTGACTTTTGTCATTGCGACAAGGAGCGCACTCGCCGCAATTGTCCTTACGTTGACAGCCGATGCATTCGCCGCACCTTTTGCGTTTTTTCTTCGACTGAAAGACAGAAGTCTAAAATTAGGCGATAAGCAACTCGTGTTCTTCGATCAATGCTATGGCGCTTTCTCAATTCACAGCTCATTGCTTACCTGTTTGTCGCTGTTGGTGTCGTTACTATCGCCCATTCCCAGCGCGCTCAGTGGACTTTTGAAATTGGCCGTGCTCGAGACCGCATCCACTTGTCCGGGATTGCTGGGATCAACATCCATAGCACTTGCCTCAGACTCGGCGCTGGACTCGAGCGAATTCGCCCGATTTTTCCGTCGTTCCTTTTTTCTCGCATCCACCCGCGCAATAGGAGAATTCAGTACCTTTTCGACCTTGATTTGCGTGGTGGTGGAGGGAGTAGGAGTATGCGGTTGCGTCGTATGCGGAGTATGTGGTGTATGTGGCCCACTAGCGCCAGCACCAGCACCGCTGGAACTACCAGCATGTGTGGAGTGTGGCGTGTGATATCCAGAAGCTCCATTTGATGTATCCATCATAGTAACACCGCCACTACCATCTACATATGAAGGCGTGGTTGGTGTGTGCATCCCCATCGGTGTAACATTGGTATTAGCTGTATTGATAGTCGCTGCGCTTAGTGTGAGACCACCGTTGCCGTTATTGAGATCATATGTCTGAGTGTTATCTTTCTTACCAACACCGCTAAACGCACCGATTCCTCCCAATCCACCGAGTGTATGTTGCGACGAGATAGGCGCGAGTGCACTTGGTGTCGGCGGGGTAGCATAAGTGGGCGTAAGTGCCTGGTATAAAGGCAGATGATGACGTCCGTCGTCCAGGGCGCCACTTGAACCATAGCTGCCCATAGCACCGGTATTAGTGGGCATTAGCGGTGCATAGGAGGCACTGCTTCGGTGATGTCCATGCGTGTTTACTGCGCCCAAATGATGAAATGTATTTGGCGGCGGAGGCGGAGGTGCACCAAGTGGGGCAAACGACGACGCGGCTGTGGCAGATGAAGGAGGTGTAATGCTCGCCTGCAAGCCAGATAGTTGCGTCAATGGTGAACCCACACTTACCATACCTGGCGAACTGACTGAAATGCTTGCTGGTGACATGGCAACCGTCTGGAGTGAGGACATCGACGGCGGTAGCACCGACGAAGCCATGGCCGCAATGCCATCGGACATGAGCGGGTCGTTGTAGCCATGAAATTGACTTTGGAAAGAGGGCAGCTTGGAGAAGGGCTCGAAGCCGCCGGCTCCTCCAAGATGTTCTCTGCCATTACCGGGACCGTTGCCGCCTCCATTGCCGAGACCTGCACTCTTCAATGTACTGCTGTGGCTGTGATGGTCCTTGGTATCCATTTCCCAAGGACGCGTATAGTTATTGTTGCTATTGGAGTTGGCGGCGCTGCTATTGCTGCTGCTGCCGCTGTTGGCGTTGCCGTTAGATTGAGAACTTACAGCTGAGTGCTGCTGTTGCTGTTGTTGTTGTTGTTGCTGCTGCTGCTGCTGCTGATCATTATTGCTGTTACTGTTGTGGTTGCTGCTGCTGGTGGTGGCATTGGAGGTTGAGGTGGTGGTGGACAGATGCTGTTGAGGAGTGGGCCGAGCAGGCGGAGGCTGAGGAGGTGGCTGTTGCTGTGATTGTTGTTGTGATGCTGGTAGTTGTTGCTGTTGACTTGATTGTGACTGTTGCAATTGCTGTTGGCGTGCATAATAATCCCAGTGGTGTTGTTGTTCGGCAACAAGCTGCTGCTGCTGCTGCTGTTGCTGTTGCTGTTGATGATAGAAAAACTGCTGCTGCTGCACCTGGTGCTGTTGCTGGTGTTGAAGTGCGTGTGGCAGCTGCTGGTGTGGCAAATATGTGTGCGCGTAGTGTGGCTGCAGTCCGTGACTGAAATGACCCAAATGGCTGGTCGATACCGCTGCCGCAGTTCGTGTTGCTGGTGCTGCTGACGTTTCTACTGTGCCGCCGCTGGTCTGCGCAATTATTGAAGACGCCATTTAAGCCCCCCTTTCGGCATGGCGGGAGCCGGATTTGCTGCGGAAAGCGGCCACGCGATAATAGTGAGAGCAAATGAGTTCAGCGCTGCGTTTGTTCTTGGCAAACGAGTGTCTACTGTACGTATTTACCGGGAGAGATCGCGCGAGCGACAGAGCCTGGCAGCGTGAGTGCGCGCTTTAGCCGGAACGCGCAATGATTTACGCGCCACTAGCCCTTCCGGTTGTGAGTTGTTGGCAAGACGCAAATCTTTAATATATTTCAAAATTTGTGTATAATTTTATTGATAATTTTGTGTTTTTCTTTTATAATTGGTTTGAACTTTTGTACACTGGTTTTTGTGCTTTGGTTTTTTTGTAAAATTTTTCAAAACTGTTCGATTAATTAGTGTGTTTTGAAATTGCTTAGGGAAGTTTTTTGTGTTTTTTTTTTGTTAAATATTAATTTGTTATTTGTTGTGGCTTTTGTTTTGCGTTTGTACACTTGAAATTTCGATTTGAGGTAGTTTATTCTTTTTTATGTTTGTTTGTTGTTGTAAACTGTTTTGAACTACGCGTCGTTTTTTTTTTTTTATTTTCTCTAAACAATTTGAACTTTTGCTCACTGGTTGGGTAGCATATTTATTTGTTGATGTGTCTGTGTGCGGTTTTATATTTAAACTATTAACTTTTATTGATACTATAAATTGTTAATGCTGGGGCTTTAAGCGCTAACTACTCGCTGTGTTCAAACGAGTTGTTTTTCGTATTTCATTGTTAAAAGCACAACTGTTTCTAAATAGTTTATAAAGTTACTTATTTGCTAAAACTGTTTACATTTTTTTTTATTGTTTACTTGATATTTTTTTTTTTGATATTTCGATTATATTGCTATATTGTTTGTGTGATAATTTTAAGTGCGAAAATTCGAAATTTTGTTGTTGTAATTCTGTATAATGCAATATTTGCAAAAATTTATGCGCTCTTTGTACTTTGAAGATTTGTAAGATATTTTCTATGGGTTATTGGTTGATTTGTTGTTGTAGCTTAAACCGACTTTTTTAACTGCATTTGTTATTGAAGTGATTGGTATGCTTGTATATTTGTATTTTTATTTTTTGTTTTGCTATTTAACTATTAATTATTATTTTTTGTTGAATATGCTTACGGTAAACTGCATTGGCTATTTAAAATTTGTATTGGTATTTGTTGTTTTAATATTTGTGTTTTTGTTTTGATATTCTCACTAGACTTTTGCTTTCCTTTCACTATGTGGTATTACATATATTTATTCGATTTTTTTTTTTTAGTTGCTTCTTTATTTCAAATAGCTTAAGGTGAGGTTTAAGTTAAAAAAAAAAACGTTGTTATTTTTTGTAATACGAGTATATCTAAGATATTTATTTGTAATTATTTGGTTATTTTTCAGACTTTTCAAAATTTTGTAAATTTGTTTTCGTTAAATTTTACTACTAACAATTTGTTGGATTTATTTAATTAACTTTTATTTTGCTATGTACGTAAGTATGTTTGCATGTATGTATTTGTTGAAATGCAGCTATTGCGTTGTGAAATTTGTTGTGAATTTTTGTACTTTTTGGTTTAACTTGCTTGTTGTTTTGTAGCTTTTTTTTGGGGATTATTTAAAAAATATATATAAATTCAACTGCGCTGAAGATTTGTTCGCCTTGCAATTTTTCGTTATTTCTTTGTATTTATATGTATGTATGCTGCTAATTAAGTTGTATGTGATTAATTAATTAAATTGTTTTCGCTAATTTTACTGTATAGTTGTAATTGCTTAAAATTATTAAAACAATTTTGTCTTCCACCGGTTTGTTTGCTTTGCTTAATTGCTTTTAATACGTTATGCTAATTTTACTTAAAATTATTTTTTAGCAATATAATTATTGTTAAATTTTCATTAATGAAGCTTGAAAATTTCAAAAATTTTCACTTATTCGAACATGAACAATTTTAATTTATAGTAAGTTATTTTACATTTTAACTTTCGTAGATTTTTGATTTTTGGTTTGGGTGTTTTGCGTAGTTGCTTAGTTATGTAGAATATAAATTAAATTAGAATCAAGGATTAAATTAAATTTAGTTGCTTTTGATTATTTTCTCGGAAATAGCTGGCGCGGCGATTTATCTGAAATTGGAAGAGGAATAGAATCTTTCGTTAATACGATGTAACCCTTTTAGCATATTTTGATATTTAAATAAGAGACGTCAATGTATTATAATAATATTTATATATGTATATAGTGTTTATGTATATAGTTTGAAGTTATAAAAATACTGTGTGTCAATATAAAGGCAACCGAAGGTATTTGGTCTTTTCCGAAAGTTGACCTATCAAACAGTAAAACCTCAGCTTGGTTTGTGAAAGTTAGCTCGAATTTATACGTGTGTCAAGTTAGCACTACACTTATCGAAATTGGAAAAGTTAACTACGGCATTAATTGTAGTGTTTTTGCTGTAAATTTGTTGTGGAACAAAAAAAAATGTGTAGCTGTCATTAAAAAAAAAAAACAGTACGTAGTGCCAACTTGACACCATACACCTAGTCGATAGAATCGAGATATGGAAAAGGTTACGCTTTTTTGTTGTAAATTTGTTGTGGAACAAAAAAAAATGTGTAGCTGTCATTAAAAAAAAAAAACAGTACGTAGTGCCAACTTGACACCATACACCTAGTCGATAGAATCGAGATATGGAAAAGGTTACGCTTTTTTGTTGTAAATTTGTTGCGAAAAGAAAACTACAATTTTTTTCTTTTCACAACAAATTTCAAAGCTATAAGCTACAATTAATGGCATAGTAACATCTTGGATATCTGAATTCTATCGACTAGGTGTATGGTGTCAAGTTGGCACTACGTACTGTTTTTTCTTAAAAAACGAGAGCCACAAATTTTTTCTTTCCACAACAAATTTACAACAAAAAATCTACACTTAATTCCGTTGTAACCTTTTCAATATCTCAATTCTGTCGTCAATGGTGCATGGTGTCAAGTTAGCACTACATACTAAATTTTGTTCGAAAAAGGGTCAACTCAATTTTTTTCCAGTAACACCACCTTGTATAAATTCGCCTTAGTTTATGGCCAGTAGGCAGCTCTCAAGAAAACGATCAAGAAAAAATTGCCATTATTTCGTGAGTGTGTCCAAGGAGTTTTGACATCTGATACTTCACTGTGGCCTCTATCTTTCCCCAAGAAATATGGGAACGGTTACACCTATATTTCTGTTGCAAATATGGGTTGCTTTGTGCTCTTTTTGCACAAAAAAGTCTAGAAAATCGTAGTAGAAAGCGTAGCAAATTTCTTAAGAACTGCGCATTGCCTTAAGGAAATTTGACTCAAGAAAATTTCTTAGCCATTTCTTGTGCGTCATTTTATATGGAGTTTGTGCTTTTCTAGAGCGCTGCATACTGGTCTATAACTACATACAAATGTATATATGTACATCTCGTTAAAAAGCTCTCACAGTTCGTCATTTCATCATATTCAGTATCCATCGCTCACGCGAACTAATACGGCATTTCCACCATTCATAATTCGCTCTCTTATTCGTAATTCGCTCTCCCAATCGTCATTCGCCTTGCCAATTACCTTCCGAATTACGTAATTCGCCATACAAAACGTTGAGAGCGAATTACCTCATTTGTAGGTAATTCAGATCGAATTACCATGCGAATGACGAACGAATCGGTGCCTTCTCTACTATTTATCGGAAATATATCGAAGTTTTCACCGGCCTGGTCCCAATTACTGGCACTTTTTCTAGTTATAGAATAATATTAATAAAATATTCTCTATATAAATTAAAATTGTTGATGATAACTTAAATTTTAGCTCCATCTTCGATATTTGCAGTACACAAAAAGAATAATAAATAGCGCAGAACAAGAACAAGAACTAGAGCTGCCAAACGAATTACTAATGTGTGACGTGGAAACAGGCTAATTCACGAATTACTTTGCGAATTACTTAGAGAGCGAATTACGAAGCGTGGAAACATCGTATAACGCAAACATGAACATTTTCGTAATTAGTTCACGTTGTCGCGAGTGCACTGCATGCTGACGGTGCAACTACCCCCAATCTTAATCGTGTCCGGCAAATGACATCTTTACTAGTACTATTCTACACCATATTTAAAAGGCACGGGCACACACACATATGTATGTACGTAAATGCATAGGTATTTAAATGTGTACAGACAAAGTCTTTAAAAAGTTAAAAAAACGTATAATGCAAAGGCAGGTTAATAACAGAAACAAGAAAAAAGTATGGTAATTCCAAATACATGAATTGCTGACAAGGAGTCAAAATAGTAGCAAGGCAAAACACAATTGTATACAAAAAAAAAGACACAAAAAACAACCACGACGAGCAGCAAAGCGATGGGCATAAAAACTCTGCACACCTGTGCTCTTATTTTAACGCGCAAAAACGTGCAACATACGAAAGGAAGCTACATACAACTCGAAGAAAATTTTACACAAGGCAAGCAATCATCCACCTAAATAATGTGTGTATGTTAGCACATTTTAGCATTTGCAGGCACTTTTAACGCGCCAATGAGCTCAGCAACCTGGCCGAGTTGCTTTATGCGCTGACATATCCTGTTGCCGGCTTTTAGCATCGTATACCTATATACCAATACTACTAACCCTTAAGCGCTACATTAAGCGATTGTAACTACATACATACATATGTATGTTTATAATTCTCTACACTGCATTTTTAACATTTTTACACAGTACAAAGGGGGGAAAAAATCTTGAACTACACATCGACACCTGAGTGGAAGATCGACCTATCTCGGCAGCCAGTTCGAAAACGCCCTATCTCCGAAAACTTTTCAACAACGCCCGACTTCAGAATTTGGTTGATGAACGCCCTATCTCAGCACATTTTCAACACATTTCCGTTTTTGAACCGAATTCTGAGAAAGCACGTTCTTTTGCTTTTAAGTGTTTTTCAGTAAAATGCTGAAATTGGGCGTTCTTCAATCAAATTCTGAAGTAGGGCGAACAGATTTCGGAAATAGATAGGGCGTTTTCGAACTGGCTGCCGAGAATAAGACGATCTTTCCACTCAGGTGTCGATATACCCACCGAGATAAACTGAGTTTATAAAATATTTAAGAGCTTTATAAGGCACTTTGTGTAGAGAACGTTTCATGAGAAATATCACATGAAAAGATATAAATATTTCTGAACTCAAATATTTATCTTTTACGATCTCGTACACACTGATGACTGGAGTTTAACTAGTTTTGTCAGGAATTTTTCTGAATGCAGCGAGTTTTCCGATAAAAATTACGGGCTTTCGAAATCGTATTTTTGAAAATTTTTTTTATGCTTTCATAATTAATGAAAATGTGACCTGCAGTACGATTAGCAGCATAATGAACAATTTTCTGCCATCCAAGTTCAAAATAAGAAAATTTTATTTTTTCGCCTTTCGAATTTGTTTTATATATATTTTTCCATTAAAAAGAAAATGTGGCGTTATAGCCAGATGTTTATACAAAGGCACTTACATATAAATCAATTTATATATTAAAATCGAATTAAATGTCCCTCTATTTGTGTAACAACATCAAGCCGCACACCACAAGGTTGGCGCATGGTCACCGTAGTCATACCAAAACCTCTGATCGTAGATGATCGCATAGAACGTTTTCACGTTTTCAAATTGTTCAGCAGTACATTGTCGGAAACTACGACGTCGATACGAAGTCGTTTCGCAAATTGGGATGTGCAAATTAATTAAAAATATATGTTTATAGATTTTTTATAGGGAATGTATGAAAACGCATACCTATACATATGTATATATAAATGCATATGTATGTGTGACACGTGTATGAATGTGTGATTGACACTGTTGTTTGCATTTGTTGATCTACTTAAGCCCGTTTTCTGTTATCTTATCAGCACCGAATCAATGCCAGTGGTTATTTAAGCTCCTTGAAAATCAACTACTTCACTTTTCAATTTAGTAAAACCAAGAGAGGCCAGCAGTAAGCTATTTCGTCAGCAACAACATACGTACATATGCGCATATATAAATATGTTTCATACATACATATTTTAGTTTTATTAAAATAGGTACACTTTTCCGCTTCGCGCTTACAGTTTTTCGAAACAATTTCATTACAAACACACAGATAAAATATGTATATGTACGTATATGTATGTAGCTTGTGACCGGTTTGAGAATTTAAGTTCTAACGAGAGTTATCAGCAGGGAACGGATTTTTACCCATAAAAAAGGCAAAATAAAATAACGATAAAGACACTAGAAATCGCAAAAAAGGCAAAAGAAGTCACTAAAAAAGGACAAAACCCGAAAAATAATCAAAAAATACTTTCGAATTTTTAACTAACAAAACTTAAAACTCTGAACGTTTAAAACTTTCATACTAACAGGAATAAGGGCCTTTTCCTCGCCCTGAACAATTTTATCCACACCCCGTTTTGTCTCCAAGCATACATTAGCTGAGAAATCGGTTTTGAAACTTTCCAGCGCCAATTTGGCGATAGGTCCCTGCGCTTCTATAAGCCGCTTCTCAATGTAATCAAAAATAAATTTTGTGTTCGTTTCTTAAAATGTCATACTCATGTAAGACAAAAAAGCCATATTCTCCGCCCTTTGAAGCTTTGTCAGGGGCGATCGTTGCCCTGAAACCTCCTGGTTGCTTAAAACGAATATATTATCCAATGAAGGAGCTAGACAAGGGCAAGAACGCAAAAATATGCCCTTTTGCAGGGTTCAGTGTAACATCAAACATATTTTGCACCGTGGATGGCTTACATTTTTTGGGAGAAACGAAATCACCATTAATGTTTGCTTAAGTATTTCACTATTACACACTGCGTTTTTCTATACATATTAATTTTCGTAGCGCTATTTGCGTATCTGGGCATTTATTTATAATATTAAAAAAAATAATTTAAATGATATAATCACTTGTGTATACTTGTATATGGAATCAGGGAAAACTAAAACTTAGCAGAAAAAAAGGCGATTTGCATAAAATCCGTTCCCTGGTTATCACTGTCAATACGGCTGTGGAGGTAGTCATACAATTTGTATTGCGTTTTCGGGTCTATGTAAAGTATATTTGCCATAGCGTGACTGCTATTTCCAAGGACAAAGGAATGGAGATACCATATTCAAGGACTCCACGGACTTATAGAGACATAAGCCGTCATCGATTCGCCAACAGTTAGCGAGTGGCGAAACGAACGAACTCAATGAGGTACACCCAAACTCGCTATCGTCTATCCTTGCTAGCTAACTTTGTTGTTGCCGGTCGCATGTGAACCGGAACTCAAGCATAGCAAGCAGCCAAGAATGATAGAATACAAGATTGCGCCGATCGGAGAGGATTTTTGAGAATAACTTGTGTGTGACGTCACACTGGTGCAATTGCGAGAGAGAAATGCCAAAACGTGAGCAAGAATGGAAGAAGAAGAAAAAATGTTGCAAGGAAAACGTAAACAAGTTGCACCAGTGTGACGTCATGCAAACAACGATTCTGTCAAATTCGTTAAGAGGGGAATAGCGGTCCGAGATCAGCGCCACCTTTGTATTCTCTCAATCGTGGCAAGCAGCTATGTGGCGAATCAATGACATGATAAAGATATGTCAGAATAAAATGGCCTTTGAAACTACCTCTTCGTCGTACAAACCCTTACATTGAATACGCTTAATTAATAAACAGAAAACGGATTTTAATGACCTAAAACCATGATAAAAACATAGCAAGGTATAACCGTTCTCTCAATTTGTCGGCCATGATTTTTTTTTGAAGTTTGCCAACATTTTAAAATCATATAAAAGTGAAAATAAAAAATTGAAATTGTTCGAAATTGTTGTTGCTTGAGATTGAAAATGAAAATGTGTGTGAGTTTGTGAGTAAATTTAAAAATTAAATTGTTTGGAAACGTCAAGAATCTTAAAAGTGACTCTCAGCGGTTCTACCTTACTATATTTTTATCATGCCTAAAACCTATAAAAAGAGCAAAATAGAATAAAAAAAGTACTCAAAATCGGAATTAAAGCTAGAAAAAAAGCGACTGAAAACTGACAAATAGGCCCCCAAAAGAGACATATAATTTCTAAAACACGCTACTATAGACTCACCAAAGTCTCGGAGAATGTTACTAGTTTGCGAACTTCTTAAATTAACGATACTATTTGCTCAATATGCTGGGAACTAAAGAAGATATCCAAAAATGTATAAGGTTATTAGAAAAATCTTTATTAGTTTAGAATGACAGCCTTATGAACTCAATTTATACTAAATTATCGATGTAATTTTAGTCTATAGGACAAACGGAGATATCCAAAAACTGCCAACCTATTTAATATTCTCGGCTTGCGCTTTGGTACGCACGCCGTCGAATTTGTTTGTTTGCGTCACCCGAAATTGGCTTTCGTGCGTTTGTATTTGATTTCATTGAGCGAAACGTCAAACCAAAATGTCACGCAGAACAAAAATTGGAAACTGAGTTGGCTTCATACGCACGCCGTTCAATTTCGGTTGGTCCCATACAAGTGGTATGTGCATGAGAAATTTTTTACAGTAAATTGGCGGCGTGCGTGAATATTAGGTTAGCCTGTAACACCAATCGAAAGATCTTAATTCGAAATATATGTATAACTGATTTTATAACTAAAAATCGTCAAAACGGCGCTTACGACAATCCTTTATCCAGGCGAGGATACGTACATAATATGAAAGATTTGTACTTTTATTGGGTATTTTCTTCGTTCGAGTTTGTGGCCAATTTGACATATCGTCGCCGGTATGTCTGAAACATGACGGTGTAAAAATTAGAATTTTGGGAAATCAAATTTGAAATTTTTTTTTTACGAGTCTTAACTCTAAAGTTATAAAGTAACTCAAACGATGTCGCGTTGAACACTGCCAAAGCACATTGCTTGGAATTATTTCCGATAGCACTTTTCCTTTCATTTTGTGATAAATGTTTCTTAAGCCATACTACAGCATTATTTAGAACTTTCAACTGCTGTAATAAATTTATATTGGGAAAGGCTCTTCTATTGGTCCGAAAACACAACGCCTGCAGGAAGCAGAACTTAGGCTATACTACAATTACATACACGGCAATTTCGGAAGTGGTCCCGAAGTTGTTTCATTTTCTTTAAGACAGGGTTGCTATGTATTCCAACCGCATTCAGCGGTTTGTGCCTCGGGAAGTGACTACTTACAAATTCCAAAAGATGTCTGCTATTCTACTTGCATCCCATCGAAGCTTCGCAATCATCTCTGACTGGTATAACTGGTTGCGGGCTAAAAAATACTAGACGTTTTGATAAAAATTTCCTAAGCCATAATACAGCATTATTTAAATGTTACGACCGCAGTGATGAATTTATATGGGGTATAAAACTCTTTTTCACTCTAGGAGAAAAAACCACTTCGTTGGTCCGAACACACTACGCGTACAGGAAAGAGCCCTTAGAGTAGAACTCCACAACAAGCTCTTCAGGCGTTGTTGCTTTTGGCGCTCAAACCGTAATATAAAACTTATAGCTGCGCTATTCATGAATACAGCGCTGAAAGCCTGAATAGCGATGAAAAGCTTGTTGTGGAATTTTACTCTTAGGCTATACTACGAATGCATATACCTACGGTGACCAGAAATATATTTTGAAAATGCAGGACAATTTTTCAAAAAATTTACCCACATATAATTGCGTAGTATAAAAATTACAAAAATATACTACATATATATATTCCTCGTCATTTGAATAGCGCACCCCTTTTTTGATTTTCTACCATACAACGTATGCTTGACAAAATTTGTATATGGAAGAAAATGCGCAACACCGTCAACCAAAAAAATTGTCGCCCCTATGTTTATTTTTTTTTTTTCAAAAATTTTTTAAATGGGATGTAGACGTAGAATATGCTATATTTTTATCAAAAGTTAATGAATATTAAACAAACAAAAGGAAAACTGTACCTACTAAGTATTAAAAGGATGCGCTATTCAAATTCCAATTCCAATTTTAAACTTTAAACATAAATCACATNGAATAGGTCCGAAATGTACCAAAAACAGGTTTTTCGAAAAAATTACGTAAACGCTTGTTTGAAAAGAAAATTGGCTTGGAAAATATTTTTTTTCTTAAGCGATTACCACAAAATTTGTAGAACAGTATTATCGATATATTTGATGCTGGTCTTCAATTTCTCGTCATCCATTGTCCATAACCATACAATATTTAGGACGCATTGACTAGTTGAACCTTCAAAACCAGCTTACCCTTATATAGTTATCAATTAGTTATCGACACTGCTTTTATTTCGATTAGGCAAAGTTAATTTTAAAACATCGAAGAAAATGCGGGACAAAGGCAGGACACTTGGAAAAAATCAGTACATTTTGGGGGTTTTCTGTTTTGAAAAACTACGCAGGACAGACCTTTAAATAACAGTACGGTCCTGCAAAAAACAGAACGGATGGTCACCGTACATATACCGTACTTGCGGTTATGTGACCGAAGCACAAAAAGAGGCCTGCAGAATAATCTTCTTCAAAACAGGAAAAGCAAATAAGGTTGCGTAGTATTCCAACCGCATCCAGCGGTTTGTGCCACTTAGGTATTCCGAAAGTTGTCTGCTGTCCTACGTGCTTAATGAAGCAGCCCCTCGAAGCCTTCCAGTCATTATTAATTATAAATACGTTAAAAGTAAAATAACTTTGCTATATTTACCAACATAATTTAGCTGAGACTTCCATTGTCTAGTTTAGAAGTAGGCACTTGGTTTAAAGGCTGTCTTGCGCACACTAGGTCCAATGTCTCTCACCTATTTTCCATCATATGGTCACGGTTCTTGGGGACTGTAAAGAATACGGCGTGAAATACCGAAGACTGCGTACTTTCCTTGGACATTGAGAAAAACGTCTAGACCGCTGACCTAATAATTTCCACCTCAGTCTATACGATGCCTACTTCTTTAAACCATTGAGCGGCCTTAAGTTTAGAAAATTTGTAAAACATTTGGGGTCTACTCCCCGAAACGTCAAAATACTCCCCAAAATTACGTTTTTACTACTCTAAAAAAAATAGAAAACGGCAGCACTGACACTAAGTAAACTTTTTATTATATATATATTTACATACATTTTTATATATTGGCCACATGCATACAAAGCAAATAAACATTTAGAACAATGCTGCCAATTGAATAGCAAGTTTTGAGGCAGTGACTTCCGCAACGTTAGGAATCAACTCAGCAACAGCACTGCGTACATATGTATGTATGTATGTATGTACTTTCATAGATACATATGTACAACGATTTGTATTATTTTAATACGCGAGTTTTTGTTATAAATTTGCAAAAAGTTGGCTGCAGTGGAAAACTTGCAAAAAATATTAAAAAAAAAAGAAAATTAAAAACATACGGTCCCCTGAGGTAATGATAAGAGGGGAGACAACACAACGTGAGTAAAGCAAATAAGACAGGTAAATATGTAGTAGCGACGCGCATGGCAGGGGTAGGTACATCCGCGGGGAAGGCCTGCAGCAACTAAAAAATAGGTGACTACGAACTTGCAAATAACTGAGCGGACACTGTGGTGGCGTTTATGTACATAAGTATGTAAGCTGTGTCCAAAGGAGAGGAAGGGGAGTAAAAAAAACTCGCTTCGTTAAACGCGAGGGTGCAATGCGCAGCCGCCTGCGTCGTCAATGTGGTAAATACCGTTGCACTTGCACTACGGTCAGGTACTGCAATATGTTGCGAAGGCAAATTGAAGGGGCGTTGAGCGTGTCGAGGGTTGAAAGGAAAAAAACTGAAGAGAGTCCCACTCTAAAGGTTGTAGGCAGGGATGCGGATGGAGGCCAGCGAATATGTATGTATGTACATAAATAGAAATTCAGCAAATACGCGCAAAACCACGCTAGGCACGTAGTACTACTATTGGCAAACTTGCTGCACACAATTTTTATATTTATTCCCCTTTATAATGCGCTGTAGTTTTGTTCTGGATATGACCGTTGGCCATGGCGTGTTGCGGCATTTCGCTTGCATTTTTACCTTGGGAATAACCGTTGTTGGCAACTTGCTGAAGAGAAATAACGAGGCGAAAAGTAAAAGCAATTCAAATGCAGCAGGGTGGGGAAGATAAACTCTTGAGGTTGTCGCGTACCCAATTTGCCACAGAACGAGGACGAATCGAAGAATCGTTGTTTATTCGGGTAAAATTAAAATATATTTTGCTGTTCAATATTGGGTTGGTGTGAAACAAAATTTATGATTTATTGTTAGTATGCAAATGAGAACTACAATTATCAACTTATTGAGCATCTCTCTTTTAAAAATAAAAGACATTTTGATAGTTTTAATTTCGATTCTAAGGGTACGTTCACACAGAAAGCGGAGCCGAGCCGAGCGAAGCCGTTCCGAGCTGAGTGAAGCTTGCAAATTGCTGTAACTATATGAAAGTATTCATACAGCAACTTTTTCCTGAGAAACGTTTTAGAGCTGAAAGCAAAGCAGTTTTTGATTTTAAACTTTTTTTTTAATTTTCCAGCTTCAATTTTATAACAAAACTTTTGAATAAAATTTAGTAAAAATTGTTGCCGCTTTTCATTTACGGTAAGTTTGGTGGTATCCGGGCCGGGTTACATACGATCCAGTCGTAAAGAAATCTCTACCGGATATTCTACTACTGTTAGATTATACCACTCCTATACTCTGTTGAGACAAAAAATTCTTCATAAGAATCCCAGAGAGGAACGAATGGGAAGGGGCAAACAGTCCTAAACCCAGGGTGGACAGCTATATACATATACAGATGGCCTCAAACTTAACGAAAGAGTGGGTAGCGGGATTTACGCTGACGAACTCGCGCTAAACCCCAGTTTTCGCTTACCAGACCATTGTACCGCTTTTCAAGCAGATCTAAAGCAGGCCCTTCGGAGGCTCATAGCCTCCGCCCCTCCAAGACGGCCTATATCTATCTATTCTGATAACCAGGCTGCTATCAAATCTCTGAAATCTAACGGAACAACGTCCAAAGCAGTCATAAAATGCAGGAAGACTCTCAACCTGCTGGAATAAAAATGCTCCTTGACTTTTGTATGGTTCTCTGGACATAGAAATATTCCTGGCAACTCATCGAACTCATCGGAGAGATATTTAAATAACAGCCGGGCTGTGGAAACTACCTGCCATACAACCAGGCAAGATTGGTCAAGGATTGATGGAAAGCGATCCATAGCTTCATTCGAATGGACCGCTCTGCTCTCAGATTAGTAATCGGGGTAATAACCGGACATTGCCTGATGGGTACTCACGGCAAAAGGTTAGGACACCGCACGATTTTATGTTGTTGCGGTTGCATAAACGAGGAGGAGGCGGAGAGCATCGAACATTAT
Source organism: Rhagoletis zephyria (assembly GCF_001687245.7). Lineage (NCBI taxonomy): Eukaryota > Metazoa > Arthropoda > Insecta > Diptera > Tephritidae > Rhagoletis > Rhagoletis zephyria. The sequence continues at coordinate 46,107 of NW_016159569.1, forward strand.
GTTTCCATTGTCACGAAAAAATTACGTAAATTTCTTATATAAAATATTTCCAAATATGTGTGTGTAAACATATTAGATACTCTGATTGTAGTAACTCACGAAACTGATTAATTAAACCGACTTTTACGAACTAAACAAGCGGCAGACATCTTCAGAAATATTTTCGAAAGTAATACTTCTCACACCTCTCTCCGTTTGACACCAAGGATGGCATCCCTTTTAAACAAAAAATATTCCATATCCAATCCCAGGTTATAAGCTGTCTGTTTGTCAAATTTTTGCTAAAATCCACGAAGAAGTAACGAATGTACTTTTTCGAACAAAAATTGCTCTTCGCTAGATGGTTTTAAGGTTAAGACAACATTTTCGAAATTTCTCTATAGTAGGTGCTTCCATATTTTGTGAATATTTAGCCATATACCATTTTGGAATAAAGGTGAGTTTTACACACTGTGTGGCGATGGTCGCCGACGAACAAATTGTTCACTAGAACGAGTCGCAATCGACTTCGATTCGAAGTCGTTTGGCAAATTGGGTAGTTACGCTTAAATGTACGCTCTGGAACCTTCGCAAATTTCATGGATTTTTGTCCGCACATACATACAAACATCGCGCTATTTTGCACCAGCAGCAATGGCGTTAACTACGACGTAGCAACACCGTGATGCAGCCCTCGCGAACAGCGTTCCAAGCCAACTTTATTTGCTTGTTCGAGTATTTTTATGCAGTTTCAACGCTCTTTTGAAGTTTACACTTTTCCCTTAGTATTTTTTCTGCATTTTCCTCATTTCATTTTCCACCGTCACGCTTCCTGTCAGCATCCTCTGTTGCAAGAGCGAACGAAATCAACCTAAATGCATATGTATGTATGTATGTATGTAAATTCATTTGTCCCTTATTCCTACATAAAAATGTACATACGTATGGCAGTTTGTACTTGTACTACTTTTCTTGTTCCCAATCGTTGTTTAGCTGCTGCTGTTAATTTTTTGCAATTTTACCTACACGCTTTGGTGATTTTAGGTGAAGGCAACCCACCTTGCACGTGCACTTCAATATGCAGTCTGTATATATGTATGTACATATGTAGATATGTTCTTACAGATGCATGTTTTAGGACCCAGTGGGAAAATGTAATATGTATGTATATAGTAATCGAAAAAATAATCAGTAAAACAACCCTTTTCACATTCGAGAATGCATTTTTTTCACGGGGCGATGTCCTAAGAAAAGTGGGGCATTCAATTTTGCATTACCTAGTATCAAGAAATTAATGTGTTTTAATATGAAATTTTTGGAACTTTTTTTATACATTAGAATGCTGATTACATATAGTTAGCAGTAATATTATCGAGAACGCATAAGAAAAACATTAGTGGTATTCATCTAAACCGATAACTTTATCAAGAACATAATGCTATAAGTTTATGCACTCTGTTACATGAACGACCCACACTCTCTTTTCGTTTACACATGCGACAATAGTCGTGTTTTCTTTGGTTATAAAGCGCAGTGTCAGTAACTTTATACTGCTAGCACGGGGATAAAGAAATTATAGAAACTACCTCACTAAATTGGAAAAAATTATATTTACGAGATATCTATTTAAATAAATGTACATATAACATAAAGGCTATTTATTTGAAGCAAGTTATAAGAAACAATGGCAGAATGTCTGTTTGTGTATGAATTCATTTGTCACGGCTACCAAACTTTGCGAATTATCAGTGAAACAAAACAAACAGACGGGATAACAATTGAACCAGATCTCCATCAGGATCATATCGTTGTTGAATTTACGTGCAAAATTTGTATGCGGATCTCGATTATTGCCTAAGAAAACATAGCTAGAGTTGCGACAGAGTTGCATTGTCTTCAGTTTATCAAGTTTATTCAGTGAAATCGCTGGATAAATTTATCAGAAATGTGTAAACGAGTTTCCATACAAATTTTGACAGTTCATTTATAAGGTTTACACAATTATAATTTTATACGGTTTACAATGCATTTATAAGGTTTGATGAATACCCTTAATATATTATTTATCACGCAGGTAATGCATCACTACTTTTCCGACTGGGGAGTTGCACATGTACATATGTACATACATATTTGTTCTTATTTATTGCTTTTTCCTATCTGAGAACAGGGAACTGTTGTTTCTCGAATCGGGTGAGCATGTCAAAGGCAGTTAGTTTGTAGATATGTACGTGCGTAGGTACCTGTATACAATGTAGTACGTATGCACACACATACATAGGTACATACATAAATACTTACATATCTATGTACTTATGTACACTGGTTGTCCAGCATGATTAACTTTTGGAATAACGAATTTTCGGTTTAACGAATCATCAAAATTAGCTCATTAATGTTTCTATTAGTATGTATTACGAACGTTAATCTATATATTAATACGCTAACATAAATTTTGTCTCCGTTCGTTTGGCGATTCTACCGAACCGATTTCAAATCCAAAAACACCATTGGAAAGGCTTTTTTCTCTAGATGAGCAGAGTTTTTATGGTTTCAAAATTGGTTGAAAATTACGGCCTAAACCGTCGTTTAAACATTTCCTATTTGTGTATAGATGTTGCTGCAACATCTTCAATTTGACATGTTTCGCCTGTTGTTTCACTTCGCATTTGAAATTAAGCTTTGAAATAAATATAAATATGAAGATGAAGAAATAAATGATAACGATGAAGTCAAAAAAAAGAAAAAAAAAGTGAAGATAAAGACGAAAATTGAGATAAAGGCGAAAATGGAGACAATGAGAAATACATAAGAATTAGGTTAAAAGATAGGAATAGAAATAAAATCAGCCATAAAGGTTACTGAAATTTATCGAATCATCGAAGTTTATAATTATCGAAATTTATACATGCTTATTAAGTTATCGCACCGTATCGAATTATTCAAACTGATCAATGTTTACTGAGTTGTCGAAATTGATAGACACAGAAACTTAGTTGTCCAAATTTACGGATAGTTATCGAGCTATAAAAACGTGGGGGATTAACGAAATTTGTCAAGTTAAAGGAATGTATTAAGTTATCGATATTTATTGAATTATCATTATTTAAAGACTGAACGAAATATATCGAGGTGTCGTAATGCATGGAGTTCTTTCAACTTACCGAGTTATCGATAATTATTGATCTACTGAAATTGGTTGGTTCAACAAAGTTTATGGAATTTTCAAAATATATCGATTTATAGAAATTTCAACGTTATATAAGCTTATCGATTTATCACTGCTTATCGAATTTAATCGTCTTAACAGAGTGTAACGAGTTATCAAAATGTTTAGATAGTTTTCGAGAAATGTGGAGATGTTAAAAGTAAAAATTTGTAAAGGTATCCAAAGTTTTTACATTTTTGAGTTATCGAAATATATCGAGCCATCGAATTTCACAGTTATCGAAATTGGTCGAGTTAACGAATTTTGTTGAGTTATCGAATTTTAGTGTTCTTGAAATTCATCGAACTATCGATATGTATCAAATCATTGAAATTTATCGATAAACTTGAATGTATCGGGTCAATTCCAAGTCCTGCCGAAGTCCTCCAATGACCTTCTCAGATAAAAAAGAAAATTAGTTACGTTTTAGCAGAAGATTTTCCGGTTAGCTAATTTGTACTGTATAAGTAAGTATCGCTACGTGTTAAGTTAGAAAACCTCTCCAAGGCTTCTAAAACTTGAAAAACTGTCGAATTTCGACAGTAACTGGCACTCTAGTGCATTTTATTACTGGTGTGTTTGTTTTAAAGTTCGCGCTCTTTGCAGAAACAATGGAACATATTCATAACTCAGATACGTATTCAATTGAAAATTATGTCAAAAAGCTGCTAATAACTTTAGAGTCGATCTTATTTTGGGTATGAGTATGCCCCAATGTTTTCTTAAGCCAACGGTATTTAAATTGTTGTTCATCTGCATAAAATAGCTTGTTTTAACATCAAGCTACCACCGTTGAATTTGGATTAATTGGCAACTAAAGACCTTTTCAACCCCCCTGTGGAGGGAAATATGCATACAAATGTGCCATCATTTAGTTCAAGATAATAGCGGTAAGAATATTTTAAGATATCAAATATTTGAGATCTCTTTTCAGAGATAGTAGTCGAGAGATCTACGTTTAATTTTAGCCAGGAAGGTTCTGTTATCTTTTGTTTCTTTGCTAGAGCTTCTAAAATTTTGCAAACACCGCGATTTTTTGACACTTTCACCTAGTTTTTTTTTCAAAATCTAGAGCTGAGGGAAACTTTATGCTTACGGATTCGTAATCAGCACAAAAAAAATCTATCAAAAACAGCTTTAACATTTTCCGTACTAAAAGTTTTTTATATTTTGTTGGGCTGTGTTATCCATTAAAAGAATAGCCAAAAAGCAAATTTCCGTTTTTTTCTTCAGAAATTCCTTATGTGGTCTATAATACCCTTCGCTCCTCGACTAAGTTATAGTTTCGCAAAATAATTCAATGAATATCATCATGCATGTGCAGTAGACTGCACCTTATTTTACATATATTACAAAGCAGGACTGCCCCCAGAAAGCTTCATTTGGACATAAAAACGTGACCTGCGAAAAATTTTTTAAATCGAATAACGGAAAGACGTGCTTGAAACGCCCTGAAGTTGAGCAAATTCATGGAATTTTTCACAAAGTGGTCAATATTTTGCCTCAGTGGGAAATTTAATATATTTTAAAGGCACTTGATGGCGTTTTTTCCATCGATACCAAAAATAGCTACAGTATTTTTAAACCACCCCATCTTTTAAAGTTATTGAAGTTTTCTGGGAAAATTCGTAAGGCCTTTTAAAAAACTCAACATGGCGTCTCAAATATGGCATCTAAACGTTGTCCGATTTCATAATTTTTTCGCAGGGTACGTTTTTAGGGCTAAAGGAACATTTCTAGGGGAAGTCTTGCTTTGTAGCTTAACAAAAATTTTTCTCCATACAACTAACGCGCAGGCTAATGTGCAGGCATGGGAAGAGAACGAGCACACAATGGGCTAGCTTTTCTCAATATTCATCGCAATATGGATGTTAATGTTGATTCAGTATCAAAAAACTTTATGTCCACAATAAAATACAACTAGTCAACCCGCATGGTGTTGAAACGCCTAAAAATGAATTTCAAAAACTTAAAAAATATTCCAAATCATTCAGTTATAAGAGATCTGAGCGTCGTATTTCATCTAAAACCGCGCAGCCGTTTCTGAGGGAAGAGAAGTCTCGCACAGTGCAGTGCATGTTTTTAATTTTATTAAACTTCCAAGTCACCCTATGCCGATGAAAAAAAGTTGTTAATTAAAAAAATAAAACTCAATAACACATATGCAGACCAAGGTCTTTAATATGACCTCTAATTTTTGAAATTCCTTTTCAAAAGTATTCTAAAACTAAAATCTTCTCAAATCTCTTTCTTCTGACATTGTGATACATATGTATTCCAATAAACTGACGAAATAATTTTAATTTGATAGTTCGAATAAATGGCAATCCTCCTAAATAAAGGTCAGACCTTTTCTAACCCACTTCGATTTATACCCATCTTCTAATAATTCATCCAACTTATTGAATAATTTTAATGCAGCTTTTTAAAAACGTGGCAGCCCTCTTCAAACATACCCAATATTCAAACTAAAGATGTCTTAACATTCTTTCGTTTTCCTACGGTGTTTTTATATTTCATATACTTTTTGTATTAGTTAATTAGGTTAGACTTTTCAAACAGGTGGCAGCCCTCTTCAAAAGTACTTTCCAGCTTAATTATTGCTAACTCTCCTTCGCCGGGCACTGCGATACATCTTTTAATTAATTGATGAATTAATTGGGATAATTACTAGGATAACTGTCTTGTTTTGTGCCAAATTCTACTTCACATTCCAACTTTCAACAATTTGTATCCAGTATTTCAGTATTCACTCATGTCTGGGAAGTTGGCATACGGTATGACGCAAAACGACAAAAAAAGTTGTTCTGAGTAGTCTTTCCATAGTTCTAGAGTTCTTCAAAAGTAAAAAAAGTTCTGGATATTTTGACAAAAAAAAAATTGTTTCATAAATTGTGTATGCCCGATTCACGCAGCGTACGAAATTTGGCAAAAAGGCAAATAAAAAATTGTTCTGAGCAGTTATTCAATATTGTAGAGTTCTGAAAAGGAAAACAAAGTTCTGCAAAATTGCGCCGAACAAAATGTTTTTTCAAAAAAGTCGAAAAAGTTGAATTTTTGAAAAAAATAAAAATGTTCTGAGTAGCTTTACAAATGTTGTAGATCTCCTGAGAAGGAAAAAGGAAGTTCTGCAAAATTACGCCGAAAAAAAACATTTTTTTCGAAAAAGTCAAATTTTCGAAAAAAATAAAAATAAAACGAAAGCTGTTTTGAAAAGGAAAAAAAGTCTGCAAAATTACGCTGAAAAACCATTTTTTTCGAAAAAGTCGAAAAAGTTTAATTTTTGAAAAAAAACAATAAAATTAAAACTTTTTATTTTTAATATTTTTATTGAGCTTTGTACCACGATTGTTTATTAGGAAAAAATTAAAAAGCAACAAAGCCTAAGCGGCAGAAGTTATAGCAGCTATTTCGGAGATCACCACATCTCCTCAGCAGACTTCTTTTTTCTAGACTTCAGCAGGGAAGTTAATTCCCCAGTTGATCCGGATAAACGCTGCCGTCTGTTTATGCTTTTACTTAATCTGAAATTCTTAATTAATTAAATATAGCTTCCCTTTTCGATCATCTGGCCACACTTCGTATAATATATATGGGTGGAAGATTTGTTTACTTTTTTGTTCATTCATAAATTCGCATTCGTTGCGGCTATTGGTGTGGGCTTAGTTGGGGATCATAAAATGAAAGCGCCAATACATGGCAACAACAACAGCCGGCACAAAAGCAACAAGCTATACACAAATAAGGGCCAGTAAGTAATTGTAATGAAACTAAGAAATAAAATGAATGGGTGCATTAAGCTTTGACCTAGTATAAGCTGAATTTCGTTGAGTGTCGCGCGCCAGCAAAGTAGGAGGATATACCTACCCACACATGTGAATAAGTGGGAGTTTGTATGGCGATAATGTATACAAATTTTGTGAGTAGCAAACATGCCTGTTTGTATAGATACAAATAAATTGTATGTAATTTAGGCTACATACTAGGAATGTTAATTTTTGCGATTTTTACGATCCCGTGATTTTCGGGATGCCGTTGGTTCGATCTCGGGAACCGCCCCGGGATATAGATAAATATTATTTTTCAACAACTTAAATCGAAAAAATTGCATCAATATGGTTTGAGAAGCTCTCCTAACATATAGTAAATAATAAGTAAATGGGTTTGGAACGTACTTTTTTATTTAAAGTGAAAATTATTTCATAAGTAACAAAACGAAAGACAGTGAACTAATTTATATGCATTTAATAATAGTTTAACATGTACATATCTGATAAAGTAATTTATGGTATGTCGAAAAAAGCTCTATGCTCTATGCAAAAAAATGTTAAATCAAAAAATTTATTTTCTGATTGAAAGAATAATAGTAGTAGCAAAAATAAAAAAGCGCTTTACTACGGCCAGTTTTGTCTATATTCATTTTGTTTATTCAAAATTTAAATTTTTTTTATAAAAGACTACCTTATGTTACATATAAATAACTGCATATAAATAGTCATTTCTCTGTCGTCATGAAAATTCAGTGCAATGTAAAACTAAAATATGAATACCATATAAAAGAATTTTTTGGGAATCGAAAATGCCCCTTTAGTCTATCTTATTTTTTTTAAGCTAACAAAGTTAGTCCTAAACATATAATTTTTTCAAAAATAAGAATTGCAAAATTTCAAGGATACTCAAGAATAAAATTATAAAAGGGTATTTTCAATACCACACGTCCCTTACGCGCCAAAGAATGTGATCTGTTTTAACTCTACAGAATTTTCACTTTCATTTGATACCCATACTGGGTTTTTAAGTGCATTGCATTGAATTTTTTAATCATTTTTAGAATTACTCATACATATCTTTCAAATTTCAAAATTCTTTTAAAAAATCCTGACGTCAGAGGGGAAAAGTTAAGAACGCAATTTTACTATATTTGGCCCTTGTTTTCGCGAATATATTGATTTTTTTTGTGTGCGAAATTGCCTGTCGGTATTATATGTACATGTATGTATTGAGTTACACATTTATAAACAATTATTAACTACTAAATAAACTAAAGAAATATAGCCAAAACTGGTCAACATAAGGCGTTTCTATTATTGCCAAAATAAATAACGAATCCCGAAAATGTACATATGTACACAAACATTCGTGTGTACGTAGGTACACATGTACGTGTTGTGTGTCTCGCATTTTCGGTAATTAGTTCGTCATGTGTTTGGGCCTCCTACTCATTTCCGCACTCCACGCTTTATATGGTGTACATCAGCGTTCGGAATTCACTCCGCCCGGAGTAGATTTACTTCGGTTTTGGCAGAATTTCAAAATCTGGTTCTCTAGTCCGCTTGACTTCAACCTTTTTCTTTTTTTTTCACTTACGTTCAGGCCCTCTAAGGGCATTTAATGAAGTTAACGCACGGTTTTCAGTAAAAAATTGACAGTTAAGTAAAAAGTTACTTATAAAAAGAGTTGTTAAAAAATAAATGTAGCAAAAGATTTATATGAAATAGAAACGGTATTCTTAACAGATAAGGTCTAATATTTATGCTCAAATACGGATAACCACATACATATATATGACAGTGTGAAGTAAAGTGAAAGACAGTGTGAAGTAAAGTGAAAGGACAGTGTGAAGTAAAGTGAAAGTGAAGACGTGTTTTATAAGTGCTCCCATAAAAAGTGATTAAAAGCTTGGAAAACAGACCACTGCAGTGTTAAAAAGTACGCAGGTGTGTCTCCAAGCGGCTCGGCAAAAATTTGCGATCGCTATTGACAGCCAACTTACACCTGAGCAACTAAAAGGTTAATTTATAAAATNGTATGTAAAATATTATTCATACGCAGAATTTCACTAGGCATTAAATGGCAAAATTTTTAATGACCATGTTGAAGTGATTTACTCCTTAATTAAGTCAGAGTGGTCTGAACACTGGTCTGCTTATATCAAATAAGTATTGTTTGAGGCGTTTTTTCTCGTACGTGCCATATTTCCAATACCACATGCTGTTGCTGTCAACCGTTATGTGATTCATTCATTTTATAAAGACAACAGTAATCCCGCGTATGTATATATTTATGCATTTTCATATTGCGGGTAGGTACTGGTTTACACACATGCGTCTACAGGACACAAATAATAAGGTTATTGCGCCCAAAGCTTTCACACATAATGTACGCAAGTTCATACATATGTATTTATGTCTACAGAAGCCTGTCTTTGCGAAGCACACTTCATCATAACCAGTATTGCCAGAGAAAGTCCTCTAAAAATCTTAACTTTTTCCAAAAAAATCTTCAAAATAAGATTTTAAAGCTAAAAACATCTGCTCGATCTCAAGAAATCTTCATTTAAAAATACCTCCAAAGAAACACGTAATTCTATATGTATTGGCCTTACGGCTGTAAATATCGTTTATTATATTGGTTTATGTTATTGCACACAGAACTCGGGAACTGCAAGAAATTGTCATAAATAAATAAGTAAATAAAATATAAATAAATAAATTTACCAAAAACGTCAGGATGTTCCGACTTTTTTGACGTTCACTCTATATCCGTCTCCCGAAAATTCTACGTCCTGTGAAAGATCTGTATCTTCTAGTTATTCTGTTTTTTTTTTCGTTGCGGAAGTCGTGGATATAAACGAAAGCAAGGCCGTAATTAGGCCGTAATAACATTTTAAAACTTGTCAAAGTTGGGTGAGGCTATAATTTTTTCGACTACTGTACATAAGTTGACTATGATTATTCGGCTGTGCTATCATAGCAGCACAATGCCACTAATATTTGACTTACAAACAAAATACGGGCAGGAATTTCAAAATTTCAACCCTGTTTGTGTGAAATATTTTATTTTTATCAGTATTTTTCTTTTAATCAATTTCAATGTTGAAATAAAAGCGAAAATAAAAAAATATTTTGTCAGAACCCCTCTCCACTTTCGAAGTCTTCACTAGAGTATGTATATGTGTTACTTAGTGGTCTGCAACTATCGATGGCACTACCGATACTATCGATGGTTTTCGACTATCGTACCACCATCGAAAGTTTTTAACACTATCGATAGTTTTTGGTAGTTCTGGATTTTCTTACATTATTATTTTATCGCTTATTGTCACTTTGCATGCGCTTTTGGTTAAGCAAATTTTAATAAAAGATATTTCGGCAGCGTACATTTACCAGCACTTTCCAGTTTCATCGGGTGTTTTGATACGTTAAAAATATGGACAGTTTTGTGAATAGAACTGAAAAAGGCAAATATCTGATATTGAATGAAGTAAAATAACTGATATTAAATGAAGTAAATAGCTTAAAATAGATTCGGACTATTTTAATAAGCAACAACTCCTTCTCATTCATATGAAGTTTTGCTTTGCTTTAATCACGCAAATATTTGAATAAAAGTTTTGAAAAATTCTTGAAGAAAATGGCTATAAGAAGTTTTTTCATCCTGTAAAATTTCTAAAAATGGACTCAGCAAACTTTCACCTAAGCTTGCGATTTACCGATATTGTATGAAATATTTTTTACAAATATGCAAGGCGCAATATAATACCAAATTGTAAGTTTAAAAGACTATCGAAAACTATCGACCATTATCGATGGTTTCTAAAGAACTATCGCATACATATCGATACTGTCGACTACTGATAGTTCTAGACGACTAGGTTTACTGTGCGAGAGAAGAAGGCAGATAATATAGTGGAGGGTATTTCATACGCTTAATGCATTCATCAGAAACAACATTTTCCTTCTTCCTTCATTTGCTGGTTACCATGATGTAACAAGAATAACATAAATAAGTTAACAATTTTAACTTAAACTTTAAAAATCTTACATCATGCACAAAAATGTTCACTTTAAACATATTTTCAGTGTAAATATTTGCTTTTAAAAAATCTTTTTTTTTTAAGATTTTTAATAAAAAACAGCCTAAAAAATCTTCATAACATAATTAAGGCATTTTAATTGAACACTTCAAGTGCCAATTTCCTTCGAAGCAGCTAGCCACCAGCTCAATTTGTGTAAGCGCTCGCGACCTAATGCGGGTATTGCACATTGCCATACTTGTCACACAGGTTTTACGTATGAAATGTGCGTTTTGATGCCACAAACTCCTATAAGAATGCAAAAGCAAACAAGGTGGACAATTCAACAACACGAACACTTATCCTGCCTCATTGACACACTGGTAGTAAATACATACAAATGTTCAATTCGAAAGAGCACCAAGGGCTGATGCACGTTAGCACACAAAGGACTCTGCATTGGCACTTGTGCGTGCTTTAACCCTAAGTACTTATGAAGCTAAATTATGTACCTACGATATAGCATTTTGAAACTACGCATTTGTGGTCTTGTAAGTTTTCCATGCAAGTTCGTTGTATGCTTTTGTTGTTGATTGGCTTCAACTCGAATTGAGGGCATTAAGGCATCAGGCATGTAATGGGTGGCACATATGCACATACATATGTATATGGGCGAATCTCCGGAACCGTGTGCTTTAAACTAATTTTATTAATGTAATTTTACTATTTATAAAAAATTTTGGTCATTTTGATAACAAATGTGTCGAGTTCTTATAACTTATTTAATTTTTTTTGTTGTAATTAAAATGCCTATTTTAACGTGTCACTGTGGGTACCGTTTGTACGTTTTTTGAGCATAACTTTTGCAGCGAAAAACGGAGACTTTCAAAAATCATGGCAAATAGTTAATGTCGTATTGGAAAATGCATCAGACGTTGAGAAAAATATGTGCTCCTCATTGGAAATAAACTGTAACAATTTGAAATCTGTCCCTCCTAATTATCAAAATAAATACTAAATTGTTCTTACTGGTTTATATACATATTAGTTACACATAAAAGATCATATTGTAAATATAACCAATATTGTCTGAATAACTCTTTGCGTGAATGGCTTCAACATTTCGCCTTTTTTGATGGCACGCTGACAGACTTAAACATAACAGGTTCACTTTAAGCCAAATCGTTCAAAATGCTAAATACATAAAATATTTTTTGTTTAAAATACGGCCTCGAATTTGTATGTGTGTATGTAAGCATTTTGAGATCTTTGGGCAGTATAACCCTTACAAAGTAGAATTCTCCTTTCTGTGTTGCCGGAAAACATGTGCGGAAGTATTTTTTTTTTAGAAGGGTTAGCGTTCTAAACACCCAAATAAAAGGGACATTGGTTATATTGTGGACTTCTTTCCTCGAAAAAAAAGCTTTGGTAAGACTAAATTAAAAAATTAATTCCTGTGGGTTATTAAATAAAACCTTTAAATTTCCTTATACTTTTTCGATAATATGCTGACTTAGATGTAATGAAATAATTGAACTAAGTTTGAAAGAAATCTATAAAGTGGTTGCCGAGATACGCCTTGTAGTCATAAAGTGGGCGGTGCCATGCCCAGTTCGTAAATGTCAATAGCAGTCTTATTTATTGCTAAAAGATTGTTGTAACTATTCACTTGGAGTACTTAAATTAGCGTTTTGAGTTATTGAAATATCGGAGTGCTCGGATGTCTGAAATTTACTGTTATACGGGAAGTGGGTGTAATTCTAGTCAGATTTGAATAACTTTCAACGAATTTTCTAGTGGTAAGGTTATTGTGTGCACCGAGTTTGGTAGAAATTGATGAATCGGTTAACGTGACACACATTTGTGGTCATAAGGGGGGCGGCGCCACGCCCATTATCCAAAAATGTATAATAATCTAATTTTCTGCTAAGTGGTTATTGTAATTATCGATTTTGAGTCAATTAGCTTCAGTACTTAGTTACTGATTTATCGGAGTTTTCGTGTTTCTGTAAATTACCGTTATATGGCAGGTGGGCGTGGTTATTGTCCAATTTCAAAGATTTTCAACAGATTTCTTAGCTAGGCCCTAGGCAAGACTCTACCGAGTTTGGTAAGGATTGGTAAAACCGCTACCGAGATACAGCTTTTTATCATAAGTGGGGTCATGCCCGTTTTCCAAAAATTTCCTAATAAAACTATTTTTTACCAAAATTCTGTTTCATATACCAATTTTCAACAATTTGAATCCAATATTTTCTGAAATATGGTAGTTTTTGCATTTGTCGAAAATACCGTTATATGGGAAGAAAAGCCTGCATACCAAATTTCGTTGAGAAATCGACTTCTCTATTCATTCTGAGCATTTACTTATGTATACATTTGTCTATATCTATATCGATTCGTTTTGGCTGTTACGAACAACCGTTATGTGAACAAAGTTAATATACCCTTGTGCACAAGTGTGCTCGGGTATAAAAAATAAAATAAATTGTTAACAAGACAAACAAATTTTGTATTGTTTGAGTCCACGGGCATCTTCTCTTTGACCCCCTTCTTGACACGCCTTAACCAACTCCAATCGGTAGTATCGATTTTAGGTATTTGTTTAAAAAAAAAAAAATGTATTTTAATTTTTTTAGTCTCTATAGAGGAATCTGTACTTTGCCCCCAGTGCGACACGCCTTAACCGACTCCAATCGGGACCAAAATTTATGTGTGCTATCTTTGACTATAGTATTATCGACTTTAGGTACCAGTTAAAAAAAATACTAATTTTAATTTTTTTAGTCTCTATAGAGGAATCTGTACATTGCCCCCTGTGCGACACGCCTTAAAAGTCTCCAATCGGACCAAAATTTGTATGTGATCTCTGTGGTGTGGTATTGCCGATTGAAGGGATGATACTGCAAGAAATCTTTCATTTGATATTTTTAAGAGCCACCCTAATGTATATATGTTAAATATCCATATTTTATTTATTAAATTGTTTAACTTATTTATAAGTACATATATATCAATTTTTAAAAATGTACATACAGGTAAATGATTTGAAGCGATTTAATAAAAATAAAATTTTAATATCATATTTGAAAACGCATTGTATTTCTAAAACGAAGAAGAAACGATCGTTTTTAAAAACGATTTGAAAACGTACATATCAAAAAAAATTCATGAAATTCTCTTATCTTCTCTATACAAAAATTCCAAATTTTCCATTCGTACGAAAACCAGAATACGCCTTATAGATTTTAGAAATTTAATTGAATATTTTTGTTTTACAAACTTAAATAAATATTGTAGATGCAAAACCTGGGTCAAAACGTTTTTAAAAATAAAACGTTCTATACAAATTTGAAAACGGAAATTTTCCCTGTGTACTTGTATATGTACATACCTGTGTTCGTATAGAATAGTAGCTTATGTCGAAAGGCTGGCTTTAGTATAATGCTGCATTCGCAGTACATATACGATTGCGAATGACTCACTGCCGCCGAGCCGTTGAAGAACTTTTGGCAAAAAAATGTACAAGAACTAGTTCGGATACAAGCAAGAAAATATTCTTATTAAGTCTCATCAAAAAATTGCTTGTCGTTTAAAGAATAAAGGTAATGCCGCATTATACTAAAGCCAGCCTTTCGACATAAGCTACTTTTCAATACGAACACAAATTCATGCTATGTACATATGTGCTTCAAAAGCTGCCACACGGTACAACGATGTATTCATAATGCGGTGGATTAAAATGCAATGGCTCCGCGGGCTTTGTTGTCGTACCAATGGACATAAACGCTTCAGCTCAGAAAGTATATAACGTCGGTCACTATGGGTAACAGTGGAAAACCTCCTTTGCTATGAAAAAATCAGATGGAGAAGGATTTGGCTTCCCTTAGTATTTCTAATTGGGACGGTTAGGAATTTAGAATATATGTATATGTAGTTAAATGGAAAAAACATTACAGAATCCTGAGGATTACTTAGATCGTCCTAATTATTCATTTTCAGGGTTTTCACGACCAAAGTGTATTTGAACGATAGATTTTACTTATTTACCAAGTAAATGTGAACATCTAAAAAAAAAAATAATGTATTTAATGCACAGATATTTGAATTTGTTTACAGCGATTCTTTCTCCTTTACTTTCCGCTTGAGGAAAATTTACGAACTCGACTGTACTTCTTATTTGAAGTCCTCTTTTAAAGTGAAATTTTTCTCCAACTTTGGTGTCGCATCGAATTGACAGCTAAGGAATTAAGTGCGTAAGTACACACTTTCATAAAAAGCGATACTGCAGAAGTGCTTTGCCATTTCAGGAATAGCATTCCCTTTCCCTTTCTCACTCTCACTCCCACTCCCACTCCATTCAATCCCACTCCGCTGGATGCCAGAGTGTGAGAGGTAGACATTTGCATTCGAAAATTTTATGGAGTGGAGGTGTTTATTTTTAGAGTTATGTACCGTTACTGCATGCTGTAATATGGCGCACGTACCAAAAGCATAAATTCCATTGGGGATGGCCAAGAAAAGTAGGGTGCATTGGTTGCGTACGAAAATATTTGTGCATACACTCCATTGCATGGTGCAACATAGCCATTGCTAACACATACAATGCAATGCGCGTGTGTGTATATGTATGTGCATATGCTCATCTTGAAAATGCATGCGTCTGATGTTTCTGTACAACATTGTTTTCTATTTGCCCATCAGCCCCAATGCGATCGCAAGTATCGGTGCGTACATATTCATATCTGTATGCATATATTTAGTATGAATGTAGGTGTATTCACGCCACAGTTGTTACTAAAAATAGTTGGCAACAAAATGGAGTTGCCTGTAGTGAATTGTTGCGACGGCACTCTTATTGGATAATGTAAAGTTTTAACATTGAAAGTATACTTAGTCATTTACGTGAGCGACAAATTGTGGCGAAGCGAGTATTATTAGGTAAGTACATATTTACATGCATACATACGGTGCCCAGATTTCTGTGGCCTAAAAGCGGGACATATTTAAAGCATCGAATCCGAACATACAATTTTGTTTTTAGAAAAAAAAAATGACATAACATTTTAATACAGTTTTATTAAAACAAAACAAAAATAAAAACTTGAAAAGTTATCGGAAAAATATATACCAACAATATATACATACATACATATTGCGGCGAGAATGTAAATATGGAAAATATATTTTAGCAAGTTTTGGTTACTTTCGTTTGTTTAAAAAATGTTCATTATTTTTTTATGAAAATATAACTTACTAGTAAAAAAACATGTAAAAAAACATCAAGCTGTGTATAATATGTGTAAAAATTCGACGAATTTTTAAAAATATTCATCAAAATTTTAATCAGATTTTCTAGAACTGTTCAAAACAATGCATTTGCACTTTTGTAGCTTTTGGGATACAAAAGCCCATTAAATTTTAGTATAATAAAGTGTAAGTTTGAAGTACCTTGGTTTTTGGCAATTTTTTGTTTGCACATTTTCTTGCATCCAAATTGATTCCAAAAATTTTTTGTATGGAGAAAATGAGCAACACCTTGCACAAAAAAAATTTATCAAAAATCAACAGTATGTTCTAGCTACTTAAATTTTAATAGGCTACAAAACTGCATACTCCGAATGTTGCTAAGAAATCTAATTAAAAAGCTCAAAATTTTAATGGACCTTTGTCGAATTTTGCTAATTTTTGTACAAAGTTTAAAATTTTGACTCACGTGGTCTTAGTTAGATAAAGGGCTACACTTTCATAAAAAATAATAAACAATAAATAATCGAAAGCCAAGCCAAAGATAGCATCTCTTCGCTATTTGTAGTTATTTCGCCACTGTATCTACAGCTTATATTTTTCATATCCCTGATTTTTTTGAAGGAATTAGTATTATTTTTTCATATAATTTCACTAAATTCAAGTTGGAATCATTTCATTAAAAAAAAAACTTAACAAATAATTATAAAAACCTTAAAAAAGTTGAGACAAGAGTGATAGCCTGCAATATAGCGAGACTACCAGTTTGATAGAATAAAACATAACCGAAGATCATAGAAAATAAGGATGCTGGCTATGTTTATGGCTGCCTTATATTCCATGTCCTTTGTGATAGCGTAATTGCTGCCACGTTTTTTGCGAAAAATTATTTTTGGGCCAGAGTAGAGGGAGGCTCTTATTAAATGAATGAAGAGAACGCTGAAAATCGACACTTATACGTGCCGACTTGTAAAAAATATTCAGTGGTAAATTTTCGCAAAAGTGGTACTGTCCCGCCAAAATCGGTACGAATGGTCACCGTATGCATACATATGTAAGTACGTATGGATTGCATTATGCATCTATATTCCCTGCAAAAAAATTTTGCGACGAATCTGTAAAGATGGTATCCGAGATTAGTTTCAATCAGATACAATTGGGCATTGATTAGACGCAGCTAGGCGCAAACGGGCATTATTGGAGATCAATTAGTTCGGCGGTAATTATAGATCAATTAGTCTCCGACTCATCATTAACGGGTACAATTAAGGATTTACTGTTGGTATGTAGAGATAGTATTCGCTTAGTAAACTTGAGTAACCCGGTTCAAATCGCAGCTGGTGCAAGTTTTTGTTTTGATTTCTTAAAAGCGCCTTCCATCACATGCTCCTTTGTGACTGCTCCCGGAGTCAGCCCGGACTAGTCGCATTCTTGGCACGGTTGTCCATGGCACGGTCGTATGTATGTATGAATATGTAAATGTATAAATGCTGCCGGAGATCCAAAAGATGTCGCTGAAGAAGCCTTAAAATACGAATTTTGGATGCAACTTGCAAGATACATATTACAGCGGGAAGAAGTTTGAGTTGCCTAGCACAGAATTCATGTGGAGCGTTTGACTTTTTTTAAGATGGGTAACAACTTTTTTATATTTATGTGTAGGTAGGTATACATGTTGGGAACTTTGGTTTTTCTCTAATGTGTTTACAAGAAAACGATCAACATTACCATATGTGCTCGCATTATACATATGTATGTATATAGATAACACATGGAATTATCTAATGGAGTTGAACTTGAACTTCTCCTCTCGCTGCTTTAATTTTTGTTGCCGACAGTAAAATCGCAAAACCAATTGGTATATAAGTAATTTCGGTGTGCTGTTCCTTTAATTGGAAGAGCAAATCAAAAGAAAGGTGATTTCTTTCTCGATTTAAACGCCACCGTTACTCTCATCAATTTCACGGCACTTTAGATATATACATACATACATACATATGTATGTAGCTATATGTATAAGCATCGGCAAACTTGATATAAAAGTGGAGCATCTACTTAGGCCGTAAAAGAAGATTAAAGAAAAAATACACTTTCCGAAATATTTAATTTCAAACAAAACTTTGTTTCTGGTGTAATAAACCTTACTTAATAGCAACAAAATTCAATTCCTCATGAATATAGTATATAGATAGTTCAAATTATTAAAAATATTTCAAGGTGAAAATTGATGAAATCGGGCAATTTTTGGAAACGCTTTGGGCAATTAATAATAGGGTTCTTCAAAAGCAAAAAAAAACACTAACTTAATAGTACGATTATCATTATCTCCTCCGATTTATGGCGTGCGCCTTGATGTTGTCACACAAAGGTGAAGGACCTACTTTTTTATTTCTTTTTTTATGTTGGGTTGAACCGGGCTTGCCGAATGCGAACCATTACACTACAGCGGCCGCCATAATAATATCCATAATAAAGTATTATTTTTTTATACAAATGGATTAGGTTAGGTTAGGATTAGGACAAAAGGAAAGGTTATAAAATTTATTACAGAAAATGAAATGAAAATATCACACCTTGAAAATTATTCTTGGTTTTCGTTAGGAAACTTTGTAAACATTTACAAGCAATATTGCATCACGGCAAAACAAGAAGTCAACAACATTTAAAATTGTTGTTGTCATAACTTTACGGGATTTACATTTTGACAAGATTTGGGCATTTGTCTTAATATTTTTTTTTATTTTCATTATTTGTTTATAAAAATATAGTATAATCTTTAACAAAAACCATATAAATCCAAGCTTGAATTCGTAAACATTCGTAAAAATTTCGAACTTTTTAATTCGATTTTTAAGAAATATTTTGAGTAAGCAGTTTTTAGGCCCATTCAATTTTACTGTAAGTTTAAAATAACTGATTTTTGGCTTTTTTTGACTATGTTAGCCATTTTATTCCATACAAAACATTTTCGACGATTGTTTTGTTATATGGAGAAAATGAGCAACACCTTCGACGAAAAAAATTTCCAAAAATCAAGGGTACTTGAAATTGAGCTACAAAACTGCATACTCAAAATGTTTCTAAAAAATCTAATTAAAAAGCTCGAAATTTTTGCAAGGTTGTTGCTTTCTTTTTTAATTTTGCACAAAGATTGAGACTTGGATTTATTTGGTTTTTGTTAAAAATATGCTTCACCTTTAAAAAACAATAATTTAAATTAAAATTTTAAAATAAGTGGTAAAATTTTGCCAATATGTGAGTGTTGTAAAGTTATGATAAGAACTATATGTATACATGTCGAATCAAACTTTTTGATACTACTTTTCATCTATTTCCGCGGTGAATGTGGAAAATTTCACATTCAACTGTGTAACCAGACATTCGTAGGGGGATAACAGCAAAATGCGTAGAAAGAACGCTTGCCGCGTTAGTTACCGATATAGCTAAGGAATTATACTATTTGGACATTGTCCTTCCTCGGAGAGCGGATAGATGAAATTTTTGGGCTAATTATCGTGCATCTAGCGCCGAAGATTATTATCGAGAGGTTATATTTATACCGCTATTGCATAATATTTAGCATTAGTCCTGGTAGGAAATAAAGTCAATTGACATTATTACCTTTTCAAAAGCGAAATAAAGTCAACTAAAATTTGGAAATAAAGTCATTGACGATATTTCGTCATTCAAATGGAAATAGCGTCAACAATGCTTAAAGTACGTCGATTCATAGAAAAAAATGTTGTTCTTTTACAATAAACATTACCACGTAAATGTTGTTTTTTAATAGATGAAAAAGGTTATTGCCAAATCCACAGTGTGCTATTAATCCACATACAATCACGAACTACGACCAATTGATTTCATTAAAATAAAATAAAATTACGAATATAGTAAAGACACGATGCGAAAAACTAAACGCAAAACGCAGCTGGAATACGATAAATATTTGAAGAAAGAGTGTAGAAAATATCCAGAACTTGCAAAACATGTTTCGTTTCCACAAAAATAAAGCGAACGCTATTAAATTGAAGAAACAGTCCATGTCCAAAAACCCCAGAGGAACACTGAAAAAATTATGTGTTTTAAATTAGCATACTTTCAACGAATCCGGAATGTCTAAGGTCAACGCAATCTTTCTATAAGGAAACAATTATAGAAAAGGAATTTCCTTACACTGTATTCATGTCTCCGCCAGCAATTTGTGAAACCGCCATTTAAAAGCTGATAAGCAGAACGACGACATTATTTATTAGATGGCACTTTCAACGAGCCATTGTGCCAAAATGCGGGTCTAAACAATTATTGATTATTTAATATCGGAACCGAGATCATGTAAGTTAATTGATTAGTTTTTACACACTTTTGAAACACAAATTAAGAGCAATAATGTCAATGGATTTTATTTCGCTTTTGAAAAGGTATTGCGAAATAAAGTCAATTGACTTATTGGTCTTATCATCTATCACCGTGATTATAGGCTCCGTCCAGAATCTGAGAAGGTTGGAGCTAACGTTTATTCGCTCAACTAAGTTTATATATAGTTATTTGTATAATTGAATCTAAAACTTTTTTTACATTCTCGTACGGTGTTCGGTGCTCGCACATGGATTGATCACGTTACCCAGAGTGCGCGAACGAGGACGCAAGAGTCGTGCAACTGTAACTGCACAGACAGAGGAACGGCTATACCTCTTTTCTTGACATACAGTGTTGTTAATATGGGTAAAAAAATATGTATGTTTGAATATTTGAATTATATGAAGACTAACATGCAAGAAAGTTAAATTTTTGGTTACAACATTAATTATTGCAAAGACTAATTCATTGTATTGAACCTTATTGTAAGGAAATAAAGAAATGCTCAAAGTTGAGCGAAAAAGTTTGTGTACTTAAAATCATTTAATAGTAGGAAACTCTTTATTGTGTAGAAGGTTACTATCTCAAAAACTAGGTCTCATCTAAACCCAGCAAACACAGTTTCAAACGTTTGAGAAAAATGTATTTCTCAATTTGATATCAAATGTTTTTCTCAAATGAGTCTCAAATTGAAAACGAGGTTTAAATCATGATAAAAACATGGGAAGGTAGAATCGTTCTCTCAATTTGTCGGCCATGATTTTTTTTTGAAGTTTGCCAACATTTTAAAATCATATAAAAGTGAAAATAAAAAATTGAAATTGTTCGAAATTGTTGTTGCTTGAGATTAAAAATGAAAATGTGTGTGTGAGTTTGTGAGTAAATTTAAAAATTAAATTGTTTGGAAACGTCAAGAATTTTAAAAGTGACTCTCAGCGGTTCTACCTTACTATATTTTTATCATGGTTTAAATTTTACATTTGAAATTCATTTGAGGTTGATTTGAAGAAAGATGTCAAGTATCAGACGTTATAAAAATGCGCAGTTAAATCAAAAATTGTAAGAATAAAATTAAGATCAAGTGGAAAAAAACAAGGAATAGAAAAAATTTCAAAGAGAAAGCCCACAAATTGTGGATTTGATGTTTGCGCGGATTGAAAAAGCTGCAGCCCTTCAAGACGATCGTATTATAAATTATTATATCTTAATTGCTTCTTTTGTTATGTACATATGTACATCGCGAAAAAAATATGAAATATACATTTCCTATTATAAATTTTATTTCCACATTTGAAGTATATTTGATAAATAACTTTTGAAATTGATTTGAGAATTAACCATATTCTCAAATGGAGATCAAACTCCCCTTTTTATTGAGAAAGCTGTAATTTTCAAATCAATATCAAATCATTTTCAAACGTTTGACATTTGATAAAGGCTTTGGTTTCAAATCATTCTCAAATGTATATCAAACCTAATTGTTTGCTGGGAAGACACAGTTACGCGTTTTGAAAGGAAGGATAAAACCTACGGACACAATGTTATGCGCGCAGAAGCATTGTACATTTCTAGCATCAGCTGGTAAAGCCGTCTATCATCTCACAAAACTACAGCACTCTGTTTGATAGTGGATTGAAATGAACCACCAGAAAAAATTTCAGCTTTCTTTATATGATGACTCTAAATTGCCAGCTCGTTTCCGGACTATACGCTATACATATGTGTTGAAAGAGCCAAATTCTTCAGTCGATTGTGTATACGTCCATGGACTCGCTAGACTCCAAAATCCATACTTATGTGCAAAGGCTCCACAGGCCTTAGGATCGGGGTACACCAATGCTGGCACATGTAGTATGTATGTGCAATCTACATATTGTCGTCTCTCGGTATTAGAGTAATATGTGCGTATAAGGCGACGTCAGACGATGCAGCAATGGCCATTGCAGGTATGTATGAAAGAGCGAGCGTTTACCACAGAAGAAAGCAAGACAATTCTGATACTCTGGCAATTACTGCACAGGTAAAGGGTGCATCGATGAGAGAATAGCAGAAGCGTTGGGAAAACTCAACAAATGGAAGATGGACATATATCCTCATCCCTAGTATTGAAAAACGGGTGAAGCTGGTCTAGATTCAACGGGAGCTAAGGCGTGCAGAAAAGGTGCGTAGAAGTAAGGTAAGCAGAGTTAAGGCGAAACGAACGATGCTGTGTCTCGAGGGAACATTTACAAATGAGAGGGGAAGGGGCGACAGGTTCGACATGGGGTCGTATTAAAGAACTTTCAACGAACTGCATAAGGACAGGACGAAATTAGAGCTTAGTGCTCAACCCACTTCCCGACGAAATACTTAACGGTAGCTCCTGGGGATCGGTACTGGACGCTAGGAGGTTTACTTCCGGCTAAAGTCCCACACTGCTTCGATGCTTCCTCCTCGTAAAAAGAATAATAATAATAAACATATTGTCACCTGAAATACAAAAGCCGTAACTAAGATTTTTTTTTTTTTGCATAAAACGATGTAGGGGTACTTGTGATTCGATGAAATACATCTTAATCAATCAGAAAACGAATTTTTGATTTTTTGTTAGTTACGGCCTTTTGCATTTAAGATAATTATATGTATTTATGTAGGTATGCATGTAGTTGATTTTTTACTGTCAGCAACGTCATTTACTGTTGTTTTCGTGTATAAAATTTTGTTGTGCAGCTTTTTTACGGAGTCATTGCGGTTACTCGATTTTATTATTGCCTTTATGATGGGCAACTACACGTCACTCAGTACAATTTTTCTCGTTATCGTTGTCGTTTTCTTGTTCTTGTGCTCCTTGTTCTTTGTCATCAACGTCATTAACAAGAAGGCAACCGGCGCAAGCTCACATTTATCCAAGAAACGGTAGCAAATTGTTTGATTATCTTCCAGTTGCATTTGTTTCATGTTTATGATGCTTTCTTTATTTATTTCATTTGGCATGTCTTTCGCCTTCATTTTCGTTTAGCTTTGGCTTCAAAACAGTTTGTTTTCATTTTCCTCTTCCTGTGTCCAGAACGCTACGGCACTACAATCTTTTCCGCTTTTTACTTTTTCTGTTATGCGCCTTTTTTCAACACAAAGTACTTTTATTGTTTCTTATTGCTTTTTTGATTTACGTTTTAGGTTTTTTTATTGTTTTTTTTTTTAGCTACAATTCTGTCGTTTGCTTTGTGTCATTCTTCAACTGTTTATATGTACAAATACATATGTATATATCTATGTATATTTTTTTGGCGAACTGCGCCAACGCATGCGAACAGCCCCCTCGTTCCTTAAGAGGCCTCTTTACTTGTACACAGTACTCAAGCTTTGGGTTTTTTTAGTTTGTCGGTTTTTTTATTATTTTATTCCTCTCCGTTTTGTTTTATCTTTTTCTCTCTTGAAATGTGACTTTGATTGTTGATTCAACTGCGGCATGGACGAATAGATTGCGCCTTTTTATTTGCATGTGTTTGTGTTACGGCTGAAAACGAATTTTGCCGGCAGCTGCTTTTCGTGTTATTGTGTTACTATGTTTATGTGGATGTGTTTTTTAGTTTAAATTTGCCACATTGTTTATTTTTGCATGATTAAATACCCTTGTTTAATTAAAAATAGTTTTATTTTGTCGAAATTATTATATGCCTTTTTGCAGTACCTTTTATTCTCTGAAATAATGTATGAATGAACATACCTACATACATATGTGTATACTATATATCAAATAAAACGCCTCCTTGAGGTAAAATTTTCGAGTGACGAAAGCTGAACTACATAGAAACACAAAATTTATGATATCAATTTCGTGACGAGAATTATAAGAATTTTTTAACTGCCTTGGCAACGTACGGAAAATCCTTTTTGTTCATACGAATCGTTGCAAAAGTTCTGTTTTTACAAGCTTTTATTTAACTTCACTTGTATGTATGTATGTATGTATGTATGTATGTCCTGGAACTTTGCAGTCAATATTTAACAAACTTCCCGATGAGCTACANTGCCTCTAGCAGTAGACGGAATTTCGCATTTCTTTTTGTGTTCTATTTATTAAAACAATGTGATTATACACTTTCAAGTTTTAAAAACAGAGCTCGTAAAGCGATCAAAGTACTCTCTCGCTCTGAGGAGTTATATTGTTTAAGAGAACTCCGAGAGCTGGCGTTATTTACATTTTCTTTACCATAACCTCCTCACATGTTTGGCTCACTCATGAATTTGTATGTGGTGTATTCGTAAAGTAGTTTATTTGTGGTGATTGAATCATTTTTATTTTTATCGCTCCGAGTTTTAAAGTGATGCGAATGCGTGGTGCCAGTTATGGCGAAATGGTTAGATGTCTCATTACCAGGTACTACCGAGTGACCTGGTACCCATAGTAAAGCAAACTCGTTATATTTACCAACATAAAATAATAACACAAGTCGAGACTTGCATTGCCGAACTAGTTTGGAAGGGCTGGCCAATGCCTTAATTTCAGCCTGGCTGTCACTTCAAATATGTAAACTCCTTCCCCTCTACCTATGTTCCAGCACGTTGTTGATGGCTTTGCAGATTGCAAATACCACAGCCTGGAAGACTGTGGCATTTTTCCCAAGATAAAGGTGTAGCTTATCCCCATTAAGATCGAAAAAGACCCCAGATCATGACCCAGAGTCAGTTTGGGAGTTAACAGTGAAGATTCGACAATGTGTGAGTCCGGTCTCAGTGATGGAATTGAACCGGCATTCAGCCTCAGGGAACTCATCATTATAGAATCTCTTTAACAAGGGTAATGGTGGCGTACTATTTTATAGCATTGAAAAAAAACAAGTGCTCAAATCTCTGACGCCAGCAATTTTCGCCTCGCCCCACTCCGTGTTATAAGAATATCTGTTTCTTTTTAGTCTGAAGGTGGCCTTTAAGGCTTCCCCACGTGTGAAGACAGAATGTGGCGGTAAGTGCAGCAGTGGGGCAAGAGCACTACCCATCACCCAAAAAAACTAAAATTAAATAAAGAGGATATCAAGCAACCATTTTGGTTGTTTACTTTCGAAAAATTTTCGTGGAGCCCCACTAACAACTCGTGGACCCCCATATTTATTTCACGCCAACGTAGATCCCCTGGGGGTCCACCTGGACCACTTTGGGAATCACTGCTCTAGATTCTAGAAAAAAATTATGCAACCTCACATACGCGGTTTTGCATTTTGTTGATACGCGGTTTTGTACTTTAAACGACGATATGTATTTAAGTACACAGTGCAGTTCATATTCTTTCATGTAAGTTTATAAATATGTTTGTTTGGTTAGAGGTACGTTCTAAAACTCCGCAGGACGTAAGTTCGATCCCTAGTCCGAGCAACATCTAAATTAGAAAACGTCTTTTCTAATAGCGATCGCCCATCGGAAGGCAATGACAAACCTCCGATTGTATTTCTGCCATTAAATCCATTTTCCATTCGGAGGCGGGGGTGTATCAACATCAACACGCACGCCGAAAATTGGAGGAGAAGCTCGGCCAAACACTTAGATAGTCTCGATAGTTTACGTTGTGCTCCATCGATAGTATCGTTTCGTTTTCAATGGGATTTAACTTAATTTAAATTATCGTGAGAAATCGTCATTGATTTCTCAACATGCCAACTTAAGCCAGAATCGAGAGTACTTTCTTCTGTATTTACTTTTTCAGCTGTTTCTCAGTTGGCCGTCTAAAATGCGGCATCAAATAAATGCATGCAAAAAAATCTTTGCGTTTATTTATTTTTAAGAAATTCAAAAACTAAAATCTGGCAAGCCTGATTCTCTCACCGCTCTCAATTTCCTTAAGAACGTAGCTTAAGAATCTAAACTCTACAGGTTCTTAAGTTGCTTACGGTAAGTTAAGTTTTAACTAATCGCCAACACAATTTCTCATACAACAGGTTGGCCAAAATACTATTAAGTTAGGTTACGAAAATCAAGCCCAGCAAAAAAAATTTATTCAGGCCTAAAATATGGTTAAAATTTTTCCATTTTGTAGCCTGTTTTGATCCCTTTCAGAAAAATCGCAATGTATTTTATCGGTGCCATGCGGAATTAAGGCATTGCTTATAGCCCATTTCCACTAAACGCGTAACTGCAACGAAGTTGATCGGCAAGATTTACTTCTTATTTTTTGCTTTTTTCTTTTCGTTTGCTTGTAGTTAATATGAGCAATAACCCCCTTCGCTAATCTGCTTTTTCCAATAGGCATAAATTGCAGGTAAGGCTTGGCCGAAATTAACTATTCGAGAGTTTCCTGCGGTGAAGGCTTGTGTGTAAAGTCACTCATAAGTATTTCTAATGATGTTTTCTTTTCTCGAAAAAAATGTCACCTCTAATATGGCAACACTATTAGAGTGCAACATTTTAAAGAAAGAGCACGAAATATGCATGTGCAGATGCTTAAGGCTCTGTTATGCATACTTGGCATTGCTTGAGAGTTGTCACATAAGGAATCTGTTAAATGAGCTTCGCGTGTAAGCGATTACCCAACGCACAGCATTACATACGTAAAAGTCTGTTGGTTTTTGATTTCTACGTAAAAATGGTATAGCAGTGCATGCAATGCCAAGTATGCATAACAGAGCCTTTAGAAAAGAACACGAGAACTTGACAGCCCTGGCGCAGGACAGAATAAATGCAACATTATTTCGAGAAAAGAAAACGCTATAGGTATGTAGTAAAGCTTTGAGTTATATCCGGATTTTTTTACTAATCGCATACTCAAATCTAAAAATTAACAATAAAACAAAAGTTGTATGTGTATTAATGAAATGTTCTGTTATTTATTTTGTAACTCGATGGATTCAGTATATTTGCGAACAATTTAACGAATCGGTTCCAGTGCTGTTTACAATGCCTGGAAATTAATCGATTATCCGAATAACAAAATGAACGACTATTAACCGGAAATCCGCACTATATACATAGATATACCGGATATCCGAATATACGAGTAGTCTCAGCTCTATTATGTAAATATCCGTTTTTTGCTTTTATCTTAAAGCATAAAGGAGCCTATTCCGGTTGTCGATTTTGAGTAAAATTCTCGAATTCACTTTGACACAAAAACAGCTACCAAAAATCTTACGATTGCGACTCAAAATCGAATTGAGAAAATTTGTGAAAACCAAAACATCCTCGATAACCAAAAATTTGGTATCTCCTTAGAATTTTTATACGATTACGAATAATGGCGCCAATAAATGTCGTCGTGTATTGATGGCCGAAATTTGCAACGTTATTATTTAGGTCACTTCTGCACTTCATAACTGCATGAGATAGAAATGTACCTATTCTGTGAAGATAGAAATCTATGCGTTTTGCATGTTTGCCAATTTGCCAATGCCACACTAGTCACAATAACAACATACACCTAGGAATGTTTTAACTATGTATGTACGTATTTTTCATATACATATATATATACATATATATATATCAGTTGATCCACAAAATATCTGAACAAACCTGTGTTTATCCATTTACTGGCACGTTGCACAATTATTATCCAGCGCCATACAATTTATGTATAAAGAATTTTTGTCGGAAATGTGTTGGAACTTTTTGATTAAATAACCGAACAAAACTTTCAACATAAACGAAGGGGAGGGGGAGACTTAACCCTTTCTTTATTCTTTTGAACACTCTTTGATTTTTTTTTTCGATTTTAAAATATTTTTAAACTGTGTATACAATCAAATAAAATACAAAACTTTGGCAGTTTTTGCTGCTTTGCACTTTTGATTTCGACGTGTTATCCTTCGATTATTTATTTGCTCGCGCGTTATTTTACACAAACGACGTTCACTTTGAGTTTTTGTTTTTGAATTTCCCCAAAACTCAAAATAAAATGCACTTCCACAAAATTTTCACAAATTTTTAGTTTTATATGTATTTCTTCTTCATTTCCAATATTTTTTGTTTGATTTTGCCTTTTTTCGTTTTCGTGAGTAACACTGCACAAAATTTTCGGCATAAAACATTCAACACAAAAACGCACCCACAACTGTTAAATGAATTTATTTATTATTTGTTTTAGCACTTTAGATTTATTTGTATTTTTTGTTTTATAAAAATAGTAGATGAGCAAATTTTTTGTTTTCGTTTGTGTGTGTGTGTGCGTGCGAGAGAGAGTGAGGAGAATGAACGGCGGCATTTGTTATTAAAAAATTCAAATTCAAAAAACGACGGGCCGCTTCGTTTGTACGGTGCAAAAGTGTGTGAAAAACAACTTTTCACCCCTTCGAAGGATACACTACAACTGTTCGCAGCGAACGGCTCCAAGCCAAAATCAACCCCTGTTCCAAATGCCACACCATGTCGACTACGATGAAACATCCCACAACCGCATACACACATAGGCAACCTGAGGACGACGAATATAGCCGCAACATGTTGCATGTTGCGCGCTGCGCAGTGTTGCCCTCGTTGCACATTCGTTGCTTCCCTTGTTGCAGCGATATGTTTCCATTTCTAGATATAACAACAACAACAAGATATACCAACTCATATATGTATGTACAATTATTTGTGTACAATTGAGTGCATCTACGGACGCTTGTTTTATGTTCTCACTTTTCTTTGCAAATGTCATCTATTTACATACTTACATACCTATGTAGATACATATATATGTAGGTATATACCACTGTGCTAGGACGGACTTGTTCCCTTCGTTGCATCCCTACTGTGCAACATGTTGCTGCGTATTGGTGTGTTCTGAAACATTAGAAACGTTGATTTGATTACATACTTTTGCAATTCCGTTCCACTTTTGCGAGTGGATGGGTTTGTGATGATGTGTGTTGTATGTAGTACGCTTGAGTTTATTACGTTTTTGTTGTGCATTTGTTCTTGTTCTAGTTTTAACAGCAACACTTGCCGTGTATGTAGACTCGGCGCACAGTAGGGTTTTTTCAGATTAGCTGAGATGTTTATTATTTACGTGAGCTATTTTATTTATCTGTGGACTTTTCACGAAACAACCTCTTTGCTTTCTGTAGGTGGGAATTTAGAGTAAATTATAAGGAACTTCCACGTAACGAGTAATTTTTAAGCAAAAAACGTTTAGTTTTCAATTCTCATATAAAAATTTTAGATTATCGTTAATCTCTTCATGATCCAGCGATCGGATTTAAACCAAATTAGAATGGGACCACATATGAGGTACCACCTTTCTTATAAAATAAGAGAATAATAGAAATCGGTTAACTTGGTCGAAAGTTATGCGGTGCCATAAATAAACAAAAAATATATTTCGACGAAGTCAGTTAAAAATTTGGCATTCTTATTTAACCTTCATTAAGATAGCAACTTTACCTACTCCCATTAATAGCTTAACATAAAAATACCATTCGAGAACTCAATAAATTACTGCTTTGAAGCGAAAATGATGAATGATAAAAGATATGTCTCAAAAAGAGATTTAGGATAGAGAACGATTAGAAAACGAATCGAATTCTAATGTGTTTCTCTAAGGTAGAATTTTAGAACAGGATTAGAGGGACTCTCCTTAAAAAGGGGACTTACTTCTCAATATCGAGAAAGAGGTTAAATTATTTAATCGTACTTCAACATTGAATTCTAATTGGTTTCTAATATACAGCGTGTTTATAATCATACTCAACTCGAATTCTTACATAGTGGTTTAACCTGATTTTTGATTCGAGAACAACATTAAAATTCTAATGTAAATTCAAAACATTTATCAAACGTAAGATACTGTGTTTGCGGGGTGTATATTCTGCCCTCTCGAATTCCGGTAGAGAAGCAGATCATTATGCCCTGATGATGAACGGGGCACAAAAGCGTGGCACTTTCCGACGAGGAAATTTTGTCTTGTTATGTTGTTTATTTCTCCTAATGTAGATTTCTCTAGTCTGTAATATTTCAAAGTCATAGACTCAATAAACAAATACAAAAATTTATTGAGCAAAAATAGAAATACTCAAAAACGCGAATATGTGATAGATTTCAAACCTTGTATGATAGATGCTCAAAAAAGTGGTAGATCTATCACAATGCGGTAGACGTCCGATCACTGGTAGTTTGTCCATTGCAAGCTGCAAAACTAACCACTGTTATTTTATCATCTCTCCAATTTTTTGATATACATATATGTATGTACGTAAGTATAAATATGTATGTACGTTATTATCAGTGTTGCCGCGAATCTTTTTAGTGGTAGCCAAATTCCTTTAAAAAAATTGGCTAAACGACCTAAAAAAGTCGTTGTAGCTAAAAGTGCTAGCTAAAATTGGTTACTTATATACACATATATAAGTATACACGCAAACATTTTCAACAAAGAGCGTTAATCTATAAAAAGAAACAACCGGTTATAACTGTAGCGAATGTGAACATCTGGAGCGTGCCTTCTCTTTTCATTCAGTCTAAAAACGTATTTGAGCATGCTCCACGAGTTCACCCTCGCTACAGTAATAACCTGTTGTCCCTTCATATAGATTTACGTTCTTTGTTTTCAACAAGTAATGGTATAGAAAAACAATGAACTCTGGGAAAAAAAAGCTAATATTTTATCCAACCACCGGAAATATACGACACCAGCTTGCTGGCTCCATCAAGTGATTGTATCATCAGACTCGAACATATAACTCACCAGTATGCTGGTACAATATTTATTTCTTTATAAATGAGGTCGAGGAAAGATCGAAATGATTAGAGCCGAAGCTTCATAATTTTTCTACCATTTTGTTAAATATTGTTTTTTTCAATTCGCAACTGTAATATCGTGAGCTTAATCTTCCACAAACACGGCTTTGACACATATAGTGCAAGAAATTTCCACCAAAATATTTCTTACTTAGAAAATTGAGCTAATTTCACCGCTCACGACACCAGCATGCTGGTACAATCATACAATTTTTAAATAGTTTTTGAAGTCGCACCAGCGGCTGGTACAATCACACCACAATAACATACACGGTCAATCGACTTGATGACATTAAAGGCCGTAAACTTATATATTTTAAACTATATTTAAATCGTTAATAGATAAGTTAACAGCCCTAAACTTTTTACAGTATGTATGTATAAAAACGTAAGGAACATACAATACATATATGTATATATATCAGTCTTTCTTAGTTTAAAAATTCATCTCTTCTTCATTCAATCTCATCTTTCTTAAATTAAAAAAAAATTTGATCAAATTAATATACAAATTTTTCATGCCAAGTATGAATAAAGGGAATCCAAAGGGCTACAAAAAACGGCAATTTTAAATTTATGTGGCCAAAAAAGTATGTTGTGCTAAATCTAGCCACCAAAGGGGTAAAACGGCAACACTGGTTATTATGTATATATGTAGATATGTGCATACGCTGTTGTGCCCTGTTCCATTTTTTCTTTCTCTTTCAACATTCTTATCCCGCTTTGTTCCCATTCCAACAACGCCACTATAGCACACATACCACCGTATTTGCCGGTGGGCAATTGTTTTGGTTAAGTAGTTCGCTGCGTCATTCGTGGTATAGGAAGTTTAGCTGTTCGCTTGGAACTGCATTTACTGCTGATGCGAACATCAATGGTACATACATATATACATATATGTAAGTATATAAACAAATGCTTATGTGTTTACACATGCATATACCCTGCCAGAAAATCAACTATGTATGTAAATAATTTACAAAAGAATTTTAAGAAAACCTACAACTGCCTTCAATTCTCATATAAAGATTTAGAAGTACCGTTAATTTCTTCATGATCTAATAATCGGATCTAAACCAAATAAGTATGGGACCACCGCTGATGTATCGAAATCGATTCATGTGATCCAAAGTTATATACATTAAAAAAAAATATTCCGACGAAATGATAACCTCTTCCTTTTTTGAAGTCGGTTAAAAAAGTAACAAGGAGTGTCAGTCGCTGCTAAAATTCGCCATCTTTTCTAGTTTTTCAAGGATCCCGAAGGTTTTTATGATTTCGTTTTAGTCGGTGTCTTCACATACTACGTATTGACGTTGGTATTAGTCTTCGCATTCACAAATTGCAGAGCTTGGACAACAACTACACACAAATATGTCACAGCGATTGCAATCGTAATTTTCAGCCAAATTTGAAACCTTAAAAACTTCCGCCATCTGTTTATGTTATCCTATTAATACATAATATAAATACAGTGCCGAACAGAAGTATTGACACAGTGAATTTTTCGCAATATATGCAAAGTTTTTTATTCCAATTTAATTTCGATAATTTAAAGAATAAAAATATTGTTCATTCTACACTAGAAAACATAATAATAAAATCTCTAAACTTTGTGCAAAACTCAGGAAAATTCATTAAATTTGCACACTAATTTGCATCTTTTTATTCAGGTTTTTAAGAAAAATTCTAAGTAAGCAGTTTCATTGCCCATTCAAATTTAATATAACAAATTGCAAGTTTGAAGTCGCTAGAAAATAACGTTGATTTTTGGTCATTTTTTTCACGCAAGTTCTTCCATACAATGTATATTCGACAATTATTTTTTGTATGGAGAAAATAAGCAACACCTTCCACTAAAAAAATAGCCAAAAATCAACGCGATTTTCTTTAAACTTGCATTTTGTCATATTAAAATTGAATGGACTATAAAACTGAATACTTAGAATTTTTATAAAAGATCTGAATAAAAAGTTGCAAATCAGTGTGCAAATTTATTGAATTTTCCTGAGTTTTGCACAAAGTTAGAGATTTTATTTTTATGTTTTCTGGTGTAAAATGAAATATATTTTTATAAAAAATTATCGAAAATAAATTGGACTAAACAACTTTGCATATATTGCGAAAAATTCACTGTGCCAATACTTTTGTTCGTCACTGTACATATGTATGTACATATACACTGAAGAGCAAAACTGGAACAATATAACGGAAAGTTAAATTTGTGGTAATGAAGGAGGTTCCGTACGCAGAAGTGGAAAACTTTTGACCGCCATTCACCTGAGAGTAGTCGGAAGCGATCCTTGTGCGTACGGTTCAAATCGCAGCTCACAACGTCCGAATATTTATATCTACGTATCCTCTGGGTAGCAGCCAAACACCCGTTGAGTGAGAAGGCGTGAAACTTCGCGTGCGCTGGGTTTGGGTCGCGCCACGTTAAAACCCCGCCCAAGGAAAAAGAACAAACAGCCTCGGATGAGACCCCCTTTTTCTGATGACGACCGCGGCAAACGTATAAAGGACTATGATTTAAGGGTATGCACCTGGAATATCCGGACCCTTAATGGGGAAGGTGCCTCTGCCCGGCTGGTTGATGTCCTCGGGAAGACAAAGGCTGACATCACCGCCATCCAAGAAATGCGATGGACGGGGCAAGGTAAAGTAAGCGTGAAGCCTTGCGACGTCTACTACNCAAAGGAGCGCAAATTCAGTGCTGGATTTGTGGTAGGAGATAGACTCCGTCGCCAAGTACTGGCGTTCCCCCCGGTGGACGAACGTCTAACCACAATCCGCATCAAAGCTAGATTCTTCAACATTTCGCTTCTCTGCGCAATTGCCCCGACGGAAGAGAAGGATGAGGCGTCCAAGGATCTTTTCTATGAGCG
>NW_016159569.1:80500-81191 GCF_001687245.7 Rhagoletis zephyria
ATGTTGTCAAAATAGTGCTTGGCGATTGTATTGCCAAGGTGGGCAAACCTCCACGACAAAACGTCCGATAACGGACTGAGGCTGATCGACTTCGCCGGGGCCCGAAACATGGTAATATGTAGTACTAAGTTCCTGCATAAGAACATCCATCAAGCTACATGGCTGTCTCCAGATCGAAAATCGAGAAACCAAATCGATCATGTTGTGATAGACGGAAGGCATGCTTCAAGCGTTTTGGACGTACGTACACTCCGAGGGCCAAACATCGACTCGGACCACTATCTTGTTGTAGCCAAGATACGCACCCGCCTCTGTGCAGCAAAAAATGTGCGCCCAACAATGCAAGGAAAGCTTAACGTCGAAAAGCTGCAATCACAACAGACGGCCAATTTATTCGCCACTCGACTCACACACCTGCTCTCTGAGAGCACTCAACCTGCTCTCGACAAACGCGAGCAGGGGAACCATATTTCCTGATCATTAAGTAGCGTCGCCGAAGAAGTAGTTGGATTTCAGCGAGCCCGAAAGAACAACTGGTACGATGAGGAATGTCAAGAAGCCGCAGAGAAAAAAGATGCCGCCTACAGGGCCACGCTGCGATCGGGCGCAACGCGAGCCATGTGGGACCACTTAATGAGCGGGAAATGTGGTTCCACTGCTCGCATATGTCGGTTTGTTGAAGAGTGCTCTC
>NW_016159569.1:81216-82026 GCF_001687245.7 Rhagoletis zephyria
ACCGCCGCCGAAGAAGTAGTTGGATTTCAGCGAGCCCGAAAGAACAACTGGTACGATGAGGAATGTCAGGAAGCCGCAGAGAAAAAAATCGCCGCCTAAAGGGCCACGTTGCGATCGCGGGCAACGCGAGCCATGTGGGACCGTTATAGGGAAATGAAGAAGAAAGCGAGACGTATTTGCCGCAACAAGAAGAGAGAGGCCGAAATACGTGAGTGCGAAGAGTTTGAGATGCTGGCCGACAGGAAGAACGCCCGAAAATTCTACCAGAGGGTTAGCCGACTTACGGAAGGTTTCAAGACCGGGACGAACTCCTGTAAGAAAAACAATGGTGACCTAGTGACCGATGTCCAGAATATATTTAAATTGAGGAGGGAACACTTTTAAACCCTGCTAAATGGTAGCAGCGCTGAAAGTAGTGAAGAAGACGAACCCGAGTCCCCACTCGATGATAATGGAGTAGCTGCCCCACCGCCTGACTATGGCGAGGGACGAATAGCGATTATTCGGCTGAAAAACAACAAAGCTGCTGGAGCTGACGGCCTGCCAGCNCCTGCTAAATGGTAGCAGCGCTGAAAGTAGTGAAGAAGACGAACCCGAGTCCCCACTCGATGATAATGGAGTAGCTGCCCCACCGCCTGACTATGGCGAGGGACGAATAGCGATTATTCGGCTGAAAAACAACAAAGCTGCTGGAGCTGACGGCCTGCCAGCTGAGCTATTCAAGTACGGCGGAGAGGAGCTGATGAGGTGCATGCATCAAGTCTTGTGCAGAATATGGTCAGATGAACGCATACCCGACGACTGGAATTT
>NW_016159570.1:0-20531 GCF_001687245.7 Rhagoletis zephyria
CCTTTCCATTCATATACACATATATATTAAATACTTAACAATCAACTATGTGCACATTACTAACACACTTTTCTAGGGGTGGAGCATCTATATATGTATATACATATGTACGTATGTACGTTTGTATACATTTCTGACTGCATACCAACACACTTTACTAATTTTCGACATATAAACCACCTGGTATCGGATTTCTCAGATTTCCATCAGCGGTACACCCTGTGATCGATTCCGGTTCTGAATGGTATCGGATTTCTCGGATTTCCATCAGCGGAACACCCTGTGATCAGTTCCGGTCCCGGAACCAGATTTGTCACCAGCGACATCTTGCGGCTTTTATCTGGGTTCTGAACTTGGATTATCTGCGACATCTTGCGGCGGAGCAGCAAAGCTTGCGGCAGAGCACCAGCAAACCGTATAGCGGTTTTGCACATGTGCAAGCAGCAAACCATATGCTGCTAGCAGCGCTGCCTGCACCGGTCCAGAACCGGCATAAATATACTACTCAAGCCCCGAAGCGGTGGCAGCGGCACATCCAACGACGGCAATACCGCTCGAAAATTTTTCCGAAACTCTGGTATTTCAGCAGAAATTACTGGAATAGATAAGGCTCTTATTGACAAATGTTACCACATCCTGCAGTGCCTCTCGTCGGGTTATAAAATAGATTACCACCCTCTGTTCATAAGGTTTTAATCCATGGGACCGAGGTGATTGATTTCGCAATATTGCCAATTGGTGAGCTCTCCGAAGAAGCTGCCGAATCATGCAATAAACTAGTGAGGCAATTTCGACGTTTTAACACTAGAAAAAATTCTCGTGTTTTCACCACTACTGACCTTTTGCACAGATTACTTCCTAATTCTGATCCTTACATATCTAGCCTTCGAAAATTACCGCGAAAATCCAAGTCTGAGCTATCAAAAGAGGTATTAGATTTATTATACACTTACAACTATGTTACTTTTACATGCATTGTTTGTATGATCTAGTAGTAATTTGACTTTACATAAATAAAAAATTTTAAAAATCACATTTCTATGCACTTTTTCATCAAAGGGATTTTATCCAAAACAACGAGCCAAAAAACCACGGATTCATCGCTCACAAAACCTCTATGACCGCCTTGCTTCGAGAGCGGTACCACTGTGCAGTGGTTGAATTTTTGTACTGAAAGGGTTAACCCTAAAAGTATAATCTACGTCTGAGAGGCGTATACGGAATGGGTATTTTTTTAATTTTAACACAAAATTTACTTTTTATTTTGTTGTTTTAAATAAATGTGGTTATAGGTTTTATTAATAAAACTATGTTTTATTATTAGTCAAACTTACAACTTCAATATTCTTTAAAAAAATAAGGCAGGACTAAGTATATTTTAGCTCACAGGTTATCTTTTAAGTACATAAGCCTCTACGGCGTATGTTAAGGCTTTACGTTACTCCCAAATAGATTAGGCTTCTAGGGTTAAGAAAGCTTTAGTTTGAAAGTGTGATATTAAATGCCTTTCACCATAAACAGCGCAAATTTTCAATGATTATTGCGTTTCAGATTAAGACTAATACCAGATATTGTGAAAGGTTGGACTATACCTTAAAGATGATAGTTTTCTAATGGCCCACTGCACGAAGTTTAGAGTAGAGTAATGTCTTTTAAGAACTTAAAAATTATCCTGGGTTATCAGGTGTCTGGCATTACAAGATTAATTGTTGTCTTTCACGAAGTTCTTTAAATAAATTTTGAGCTAAGTACTCACCCGTATTTCAAGGTTACTACTAGTTTTAATAAATTGTTAGTTTAATTTCCTATAAAATTTACGTTTAGGTTTATGCATTTTAAGAATACATCGAAAATTTGTTTTAGAGAATCAATGTGAAATAATTGCAGAAACGACTAACCGGTTTGCTGAGCAACCGAGACGTCTGCTCTTTAAATAATTTTTGTAAAACAAATTGGCAAGTACATATCGTCCCCCGCATGCCAGAAACATGAATGTGTAAAGATGAAAATTTTGGGATTTTTTTATATGTTGGGCCCCCCCTAAATTCGATCCTGGCGACGCCCATGGAGCAGTCGACTTTACCCGAGACGATGTCGAGAAGAAATGACATAGACAGTAGTGAGCGTCTATTATTTAATGTTAATAAGCTTATCAATTGGCAACGCGACTTGTATGGTGGAATCGGTTCAGAAAAATGTAGGTTGTGCAGAGCCAGCGTCTAACAAAAGCTAGCATAGCAAGAGAGTTTGAGATGGTGTAATTTATATGCGCTTTAAAATTATACTTGGAATCAAAAAACACTCACACGTCTTTAATGACTTCAACCGATTCGAGAAGGGTGTTAGCTAAATGGTACGAAGTGCACGGAGGCAGTTTAGAGAACGTAGCTTTGTGGCATTTATTGATGTTAAGGAAGAGATGATTCATTGCACACCAATTATAGAGCTTATTGAGTTCTGATTGAAGATTGATCGAGTCGCTGTGACATCTAACCTCAGAGTATACTTTTATAGAAGAAACCGAGCTGAAGAGAAACACGACGATACATCATTTATAAAAAGAATGAAAAATAATGGACCCAAAATGCTACCCTGAGGAACTCTAGAGGTTTCGATGAGACACCATCAATAACAACACCAGAACTCCTATTATCCAAGTACGACTTGATCCAATCCAAAAAAAAAAAAACAGAATGAAAACCAAGATTAGCTAGTTTAACCACCAATAATTTGTGGGAAATCTTATCGAAGCCTTTGGAGAAATCGGTGTAAATCACATTAACCTGGTAGCCACGTCGAAAAGTCGCAAAGTAAAAACTGAGAGATTAGTTAATGTGGACCTGGCCGCCACGAACCCATGTTGATTTGGACTAATCAATTGCTTCACAATAGAATGTAGCTTATTTTTTTATAATACATTCGAAAAGTTTAGAGACCGACGATAGCTTTGAAATTGGCCTATAATTCGTAATATCACTTTATTGCCACTTTTAAATACTGGGGTGATAGTGGTACGTTTACAATCATTTATCAAGGTACCTGAAGATAGAGACCTATTAAATATTAAAGTGAGCGGTGTCACTAAAGATACACATTTTTTCAGCAGAATGACTGAAAGACCATCCAAATCAGTCTGAGAAGAATTTTTTTATTTTGTTTATGCCTTCCATAATATCAGCGTCCGTGAGGGTGAGTAATCCAAAATCAAAAATCGAAAACAAGTCATTAGAGTGGTTTCGACTAATGTTATTCAAATCTACATCAAGAACACCATCATAAGTCGCAAAATTAGACGAGAAGAAGTCAGCGAACAAGCTAGATGCTTCACTCACGGAAGATGCAGTGACGTCTTTATAAAAAATATTTTTAGGAATGCTACACGTATTTTTCCTAGACTGAATATGATTCTTTGGTTTATCTTTGATATTCAATTCGAAGTTACGAATGTAATTATTGAATAAGTCGTTATTTAACAAAGAGAATTTATACTTTTAAGAAATATACAAATCATAAAAATGCCGATTATTGGATAACTTGTATTTCTTAAAGTACTTCTTCCTCAAATATTTTAAATGCTTGAGCTTAGTCGAGTGCCATGGAAGCTGATATTTTTTCCGCGAATAAACAGGCACAACTTTAGAGCACACTTCAGTTATAGAGCTTTTAAACATTTTAAAACAACCATCCACTTCACTCTCACCGAACAAAACATCCCAATCAAATTAATTTGTGCCAACCTATGGTATCCCCGGGGAAGTATACTGGGTCCGTTGCTTTTCATTATATTTATAAACGACATAGAATCGTGAATTTCATCAGCGTAATTCCTAATGTATGCGAATGATTTAAAAATTGACTCGGTTATAAGAAATGCTCGAGACTCAAGTTGAACTCGATATGTTGTACTTTTGGTGCACAAAAAACAAATTACCTCTTAAGATTAAGAAATGCCAGCAAATGACCTTTTCTAAGCTAAGCCGTAATACCTATCGTATTATAAAGGCCGGTCCACATAGAACTTTCGCGTTGGCGTTGGTTTGACAGAACGCACGTTAAAAGTATGCTTGCTACAATGAACGCTTGGCAGCGAATGCTTGGGCCACTAAATTAACATACTAACGACAGATAAATTAATATTTCATATCAATAATTGCATTAAAAACGAGATTTCTTGCCCGCACTTGATTAAAAAGGAAACAAATATTTCACATAATTTTATTTATTTGCAACAGCTGACGAGCGACGCACGCGAAAAGTTGAGAGTTGGCTATCTTTTTGCTTTGTGTTGGCGTGAGCGTTGTCGAATTTTAGCTATGTGGACGGCTGCATTTGAATTCATGTATTCATAGTCAGCTGTTGAAGCGACGCCAACGCCAACGCCAACGCAACGCCAAAGTTCTATGTGGACGGGCCTTAACTTTTTACTGCTGGAAAATTTTGACAGTTGCTTTGATGCAGAAGAAGAGTATCGAGTTAGCAATTAATAAAATACAGTGGTTGTATACAAAATATTCGCCTTTGCTGATTTCAGCTCTTCCGGAAATGAAATCCATTAATTTATTAAACCTTTAAGCAATTGTTTTCTCTAATATCCACACGCTTTGGTTTTCTTTAATTTATGTGTATACATATACATGCGTTGTTCGGTGCTCTTAATAGTAGCTTTGTTTCTTTACTTCTCTTGCATTATTCTATAATAAAAGGTTTGATAATTATTGACAACCGCGGTATGACACTGCCTTGCGTTTACGAAGGATGGGGAAACGGGAAAGATTGGAATCCCTTGGTGCGAAAATGGTAATAGAACAGTACACAAAGTATTCAATTAGTAGTGAAATTACTTTTGTAAATTCCAAGGTATTTGCAAGAAATTTGGCATTTTAAATCAAATATTGAACGAAATATTATGAAATCTACGTGAACTATGTAATTCATGTGCTATTGAGTTTAATAATAACCGAAAATTACCGTTACATGGTAAGCAGGGGTGGTTCAGCATTTCTGAAATTTACCGTTACATGAAAAGCGTAATTTTAGTCCGATTTCTTAAATTTTAAACTTCTTGCTTTTGCGTGTCAAGTACAATAATTATTGTTATTGGCCGATTTTGCCCATCAATACCATCGGTCCTACGCTCAAAAGAATTACACCTGCCATGTTTTGTTAGGATATCTTACACCCTATTATGAATTCATACGATGCTTCATAAAGGCTTGCATTCTGTTATTCTCTATTACGAATCGATGTTGCCGCATGAAATCCGATAGTTAGCGTAGCTGATTTGTGCTGGTTCACAGTAAAAAGTGAACAAAAACCACAGCTATTTACAACATTACATCTGTCGAGCGCATGAAAACGATAATACGAGAACTGATTTCATACGAAACGCTTGCAAGCATTTATCGACTATCGTATGAAAATTCAAAACAGTGGGGTTAATTTTTACTCGAGTTATCGTGTGCACAGACCGACGAACCGACAGTCATCGTTTAATCGATTTATTTTTTCATTCTGACAATTTATGTATACAAAAATAATGAAGAGCGTAAGAACGAGAGGGATCTGTTAGTTTCTGGAATTTTTTTGGGATAAGATACGCTTTCCAGCAGAAACTAGTGATAATTATCTGAAGAAACAAAGCTAATGCTTGCTGTCAAATTTTTCACTAGCTCCGCCGGATAAACCATTTTTATTCACCCAATAGCTGTCAAAAATTTACTATCCAGAGTACTTTTCTATCAATTGGAGGTCAAAGACCTGAGGCTATATTTTGATGCAAAATTTAGTTTTGTCATACATGTTAATTATGTCGTCTCTAAATGTTACTCGAT
The DNA here is from genome assembly GCF_001687245.7 of Rhagoletis zephyria. NCBI lineage: Eukaryota > Metazoa > Arthropoda > Insecta > Diptera > Tephritidae > Rhagoletis > Rhagoletis zephyria. The sequence goes on from NW_016159570.1 coordinate 5,832, forward strand.
GCTCGCGTTTCTACGGCGCAATAGTTCTTCGTTCTCAGATCCGTACACTTTGAAACTATTGTATTCGTCCCTTGTCCGTTCTATATTAGAGAATGCCGTTTTCATTTAGAGGCTTTACCACCAAAAACATATAAATCGGTTAGAATCTGTACACAATGCGCACTGTGTTGTTTTGGGAAAAAATGGACAAAATCAAATATCTGCCGATCCAAACCAGATAGAGACAAAAACTAAACGGCATTATAAAGCCTAAATACTGGTGAATACGGGAAAATTATTCAGATTCTTCAAAAACAGTTTCTGGACCTTGACTTCCAAAGTCAAGGTTCAACTAAAAAAAAAAATTATATATAAAAGCAAATATCTAGCGATCGAAAATTGAAATGAAATAGTATTTTAAACTCCAAGTATTGCTGAAAAGAGCCAAACTGTTTCGATTCGTCAAAAACAAATTCCCTATCGTAAATTCAGATTTCAATGGTCAACTAACAAAAAAAAAATTTTTCTGATTTAAACATACCTAAACGTTTTTTAAATCTATTTATGCGATATGCATATGTTAAGATTTAGCGGATCAATAAAACACGACACGTCCATATAATTCAAGCGGTTTAATGGAAGTGAAAAAATAATGTTTCAGTGGCATGATGTACAAAAGCTTTTACATGTTGATATGTATGTATGTGTGTGTGTATATGGATGTATATAGCTATAGCAGTTGGGATGTCAGGTGACTATGCATAAATAGTAGTAGAATATCCAACAAACTCCGCCTCATCCCAATTGCCATTTGATATATATACATTTTTTTCGTTTTCAAAAGAATTATTCAAAATTCAGTTTTAAAATTTTGCAACAGTTTCCATGTTTACTTAAAGTTAAGTGTTTCGTGAATATGTCAGCTGCATTTTCTGAAGACTGCACATACTCGATGTCTATATCGCCGTTTATAAACTTCTCTCGTATATAGTGAAACCGTATGTCTATTTGTTTGCTTCTCTTGTGAACAGTTGGGTTACGCACAGCAAACTGTGCACCTTGGTTGTCGCACTTGATGACTGTGGAAGTTCTCGTGATCTCATCGACACCCAATTCGGTTAATAAACCACGGTGAAATGCCACTTCCTTTGCACCTTGGCACATTGCTACGTACTCCGCCTCCATCGTGCTGAGAGAAACCATATGCTGATTTTTTGCTTCCCATGCGATTAAGCCACCGCTGTAGAATAACGGAATCTGTGAAACATAACAAATTTTGATTATTTGGGTGATAGGTCAACATACCCTTAGGTTTTGCTTTAAGGTATCGTAGTATCCGTTTCGCTGCGATAAAATGTTGCTGATGTGGATGACTGTGGAATTGCGACAATTTAGACACCGCATAAGAAATATCTGGTCTAGACGTAATGGCTACATATGTAAGGCCACCAAGCAACGACTGGTACTCCTTCACGTTCGAGCCACTGCAGCCATTTTTGGTACACTTTTCCAACACAGTACCTTGTGCGTATGGCGTAGAAACTCATTTGCAATTTTGCATACTCCATTTTTTCAGAAGTTCTCTGGTGTATTTCTCCTGATGAATGGTGATCGCGCCGCATTCGCCTTTCCGCTCAACCTGCATTCCGAGGTAATAATTTATTGGTCCACGATCTTTAACTTCAATTTGAGCGCTTAATTGATCAACAATGTTCTTCATCGTAGACTTCGCTGTACACGCCAAAATTATATCATCAACGTAGATAGCAATTATATTCACCTCGTTTCCCACTCGCTTAACGTACACGCAGTTATCAGACTTGCAACGATGAAATCCAATCTCATTTAGTAGAAAATCAATTTTAGTGTTCCAATCTCGCCCTGCTTGCTTTAAGCCATATATAGATTTTTTTCAATTTGCACACCTTTTGTGGATGGTCTTTGCTGACAAACATCTCAGGTTGTCGCATATACAACTCTTCTTTTAATTCGCCATTCAAATACGCTGCTACGATGTCTATGTGGTTCACAAATAACTTTAATTTTGCTGTAAGAGCCAACACCAATCGAATAGTAGACTGCCTCGCGACAGGTGCGTAAGTCTCATTGAAATCTTCACCAAGGACCTGCGAGCACCCCTGCACTACTAATCTCGCCTTAAATTTTTTAACCGTACCATTCGGGTTAAATTTCGTTGAAAACACCCATCTTGAACCGATGACGTTTTTAGCTTTCGGGTAATCTACTAACTCCCATGTACCATTTTTGATTAACGAGTTATATTCCACCTGCATAGCAGCTTTCCATTGTTCGCTGTTTTCCGAATTCAGGGCACCAGCTACCGAAACTGGATTGCTAACCCATGAGTTCAGGTACTCAGTTTCTTCGCGAACGTACATTTTTCGTGGACGACCAACAGACCCACTTCTAACAATCCTCGGCCTCCCCCTTTTGCGTTTCCCCGGAACCATAACTTCGTCTTCACAGCTACTCTCGCTCGAAACAAACCTAGCTTCTTCACTTACGTTGTCTTCTTTACCCATCGAAGCCTCGTCGGGATGTGACTCATGCTCCATTTTGTTGCGGGGTATAACTAACCGTGGTTTGATGCCGTATACCATGTTGCTTAAAGAAACTTTCAAATCGAGCATTGATATATTCGCGGCCATTGTTACTTCGCACGCATTTCAACTTACGCCCGATCTGCTTTTCAGCCTCAACCATAAAGTCTTTCAACGCCTCGAACGCATCTGATTTTTGTCGCAAAATCGTGTAACAACAAATCTCGAGTAATCGTCTATGAACGTAATAAAATATCGTGAACCGCCTTGGGATACTGTTTTCATCGGCCCGCAAATATCCGTATGCACCAACTCAAGCACATCACCCGTATAGATGCTTGACAATTTCTTAAATGGTTTTTTATTAATTTTGCATACCGCACAAGTTAAGCAATCAAAATTTGTAGGCATATTCACGTCTAAACCGTACAGAATGTTTTTCTCGATAATTCGCAAATGTCTTTTATATTCAGGTGTCCAAATCTTTTATGCCAAATGTCAATGTTAAACGTTTTCTCATTTACCGCAGCGTTCACGCACTCACTTTCACCAAAGCTAGTGTAAAAAATACCATTATCTGCTTTTTCTGGAAATATTGTTGCTTTGTTTTTCGATTTGACTTCGGCTAACTTCTTATTGAACTGTACTGAGTAGCCGTGTTGAAGTATTTTGCTTACTGAAAGAAAATTTCCATGTAAGCTTGGAACATAAAGTACGTCAGTCAATGTAATAACGCGAGCTCCAGTTTTTACACTAACATTGCCAACACCCTTAGCAGAAACGAAATCACCTGATGCAAGTGTCACCGTTTGTTCGCGTTTGTTCATTGCTGAGAATTGTTTAGCATCATTACACATATCAGAGGATGCACCGCTGTCCAATACCCATATGTTGCTAGCTCGTACATTCTCATGGGAACTCATACTCATTACCGCTTCATTCTTTGCTACTTTGCACTGCAACTTTATATGCCCTCTTTTACCGCAAGAGTAGCATTTAACTGTGCTCCAGTCATGCGTTCTAGTTTTCTGCTGGTCCGTTGGTTTATTGCGATCCACTACCGCTCTTTCCCTCGCATTTTTCTTCCACCTGCTGGAATTCGCCAAAAATACGCTCTCGCTATTACCGCCAAATATTTCATTTCGCCGTTTTTCTTCTTCCAATACTTTGACCGTCAATTGTTCAAAGGTCGGCAAGCTGTCTCTACTCTCAATCGCAACAACGAAACTATCCATTTCATCGGGTAGGCTGCACAACAATAAGATGCATAGCAAGTCATCAGGCATCTCAACGCTAATTGATTTGAGCTTGTCCACAATAGTACAAAAATCGTTCATTTGCACAGCCATCTTTTCGCTTGCATTAAATCTGAAGCGCACCATCCTCTTAAATAAATTTACCTTTCGCGCCGGTCCATCAGCGCTATACAAACCGCTTAGAACTGTCCATGCGTCTTTGGCAGACTTCACACAAAGAGTAATGTATGCCAGCTCTTTTTTGTCTAGCGACTCCCATTTAGCTTTGTTAGCTGGATCGGCATCGGCTGCACATTTTGTCTCCACGACTTCCCAAAACTCCAGCGTAATCAGCAGACTCTTCATCTGCACGGCCCAGGTGCTGTAATTATCGGCACCGAGTTTCTCAATTTGAGCCAGCGAACTCATTACAAAAAATCAGTAGTTATTGCCGGACGACAAACGACGTTTTATTTAGCCAAAAACTTAAGGCAGCGACAAACGCAATAAAGTACTTTTTACTTTTTATTCGTAAGACAATAAATCGCGTGATGGACCTGGGCCCATAACCAAATGTTAAGATTTAGCGGATAAATAAAACACGACACGTCCATATAATTCAAGCGGTTTAATGGAAGTGAAAAAATAATGTTTCAGTGGTATGATGTACAAAAGCTTTTACATGTTGATATGTACCATACATATAAATGCACATATGTATGTGTGGTGGGTCATATCTGTATATTTTTAGATACACAATATCACATGTATATATAATGAAAATTCGTCCTTGTATGTATAGATATGTATTTGTACATACAAACATTTGTGTGTGCGTGTGTATGTTTGTGTAAAAGTACCCAGTATAAATCGGTTGTATGCATTCTTGAAGGATGCTTGCTATATGAGTGAATTAGTGTGAACAATTCATTCATAGTCATGAATTTCCAGGAATAAATTCAAATTATAGCGAATTGCAAGCGAATGTACGTTGTCGTTGTTTTAAGTACATTTCTTGATAAATTTGAAGTGGAATTTTTGTAATATTTTCAGTCTTGTACAAAACTTTTAGTGAACGGACGTGCTGTGCGATACTATTTCAGCACAAACGGGCTTTTACAAGATATGCATTTGCATATGTAAGTGCTACTTGTTTGTATGTCCCCGTATATTAAAATGTATCAGAAAAGTAGCATTTACATCTTGTAAGAATGCTTTAATACTGTTCCATTAATGCATTTTTGTATGTTTGAAACATTAATACTGCCATATGCATACAACAGTAGTACAAGTGTATGATTAAGGTACGCATACGCTCTGAGAAACCACGCGTGTTAAATGGAAATGAAGGTTCATTTATACTGGCATGTATACACAGCAGCAAGCTCATGCCACCAACAGCGATGTTGTATGCTTAAGATTTCTAGTGGGTGTGTATGTGTGTGTGTGTGTAGTAATTTAGTGACTATCTACATACATAACGTTAATATAGGGCGATTATCTTAATCAACAATATATTTCTAAGCTTCCGTTTTCAACACCATCAGCATCATGGTTTGTAGTAGCTCTGTAATATCCTAAAATATCACTGTTATACCTAGAAAATCGTTTGAAATTCCATAAAGAAACTATAAATGAGTAGTCCACTTGCAAACAGCGTTATGTGATTTTATAATAGAAAGCCATAAATTTGAAAAAACGACTACGACAACAAGTAACATTCAAATTGAATATTTTTTATTATTACCTAAAAATTTGGATAAATAAGAGCCTTATAAAATTGTAACATAACATAACATGTCATAAGATAACATTAACAGTCTATACGATCTAAAACAGTTTTCTAAGTACATCAGAAGATGGATACTTTTGAAAGTTTATAAATAAGATTTTGTCCTCTGTTGTTAGTGGACATGAAACTGGTTTAAATACTGGTACGTAATCCATCAAAAACTAGAAATCGAAAAAAATTTTACATAGCGCACTTTGCAAGTGGACTACTCAAATGTTCCAGAAGAAATTCAAGAAATTTTCATGAGGTAATATATTTAAATCAATTCATGTTATTATAGTTTATGAATTGATTTATGTTTTACAGAGCTACTACAAACCGTGATGCGGATGGTGTTGAAAACGGAAGCATAGAAATATATTGTTGATTAAGATAATCCCCTATATTAACGTTATGTATGTAGATAGCACTAAATTACTACCCTCTAGTACGGTCGGTAGCAATTAGTCCATTTTAATTAGTGATTTCACTCATTAAAGGTAGCTGGTGAATTTACTAGGGTGGCGTATTCTAGGAACTCATGTAATGTGATGAACAGCATTACAGGTAATCTGGTAGGTCCGGTGAATTCACTAGTTTCTCACTGATGCGTTGTATTCAACATTCGCTGAGTTACCTAGGTAACAGTCGTATTATTATTTTTTTTTTGCTTTTTTCCAACTGTTGATTCATGAATTGAACTTTATAGCGACAATGTTTTCAATTTATTTGTGCTTGGCGTCACGTGTCAGTTTCGGTGGTGAAAAAAAATAAATTGAAATAAATATTGGTAATAATAATAATTAATTGTTAAAAACCAATAAATTAGTAGTGGGAAAATGATAAGCAAAGGCACTTAAAACGCTTACAGCGTTCAGAGAGGGACAAATATTTGGGGATGTTTAGGCGCGCAGAAAACTGTGAATTTGTGCAAAAAACCGAATCAGCGAAAAAGAATAATGTGCCGGATATAGAAAATCTGGAATTGTTTAATAGGATTAATGATGTAAACAGAAATTTTGAGGAAGTTCGAAATGAGCACAGTTTAAATGATAAATTAAGAAAGTGGTTCCATAAACATAAGCCTTCGCGAGATTGTGCTGTGGAATTGGTGAAAATTTTAAGGGAGGAACAAATAAATGTAAATGCATTTTATAAAATAAATTTTTCTACGAAACCAGACATCACAAATGTCGCTTGTGGCTCATATCTCCACGTAGGATTATCCCAACAATTACAAAAAATACTAAATGTGTTGGAATTTCCGCCTTCGCTTAGTATTGACATTAATGTCCATGGGCTACCTTTATTTAAAAGCGCCAAAGCCCAATTTTGGCTCATTTTAGGAAGAATAAATAATTTAGAAAATGTTCCAGTTTTTCCTATAGGCGTGTTTTTAGGTAATAGAAAGCCAAATAATTTGGAAGTACTTTTTTCGGAAATTTTCTAATGACCTGGTAGATGTAATGAGAAATGGTTTGCAAATAGCTAACAAAAACGTTAAAGTTGAGCTTCGTGCAATAGTTTGTGACGCTCCAGCACGGGCATTCATTAGTGGCACACCTGGGCACACATCTCGCAATGGGTGCTCAAAGTGCACGCAAGTAGCGAAAAAAGTTGATGGGGTTTTAACTTATAGTACCAACCCAGGAGTGTTAATAAGCAATGAGGACTTTTCGAAGAGAAAATATGTAAAGCATCATACAGAGCAGTACTTGAATGAAAAATCAGTGTTTGAAAAGCTGGGCGTGTCAATGGTGACTCAAATTCCTTTGGACTGTATGCACCTTATAGAATTAGGCGTGGTTCGAAAATGTTTATTAAGATTACTCAGTAATAAAGTGGCTATAAAATTATCAAAGAATAACAAAAAAATGGTGTCGGAAAAGTTAGTGTTAATGCGTCCATATATTCCAAAAGAGTTTGCTCGAAAACCACGATCACTAGATGAACTGTTAAATTGGAAAGCCACAGAATTCAGGCAGTTCCTTTTGTACACTGGTGTTATTGCCCTTAAGGATGAGATATGTGGCGACTACTACTATCAATTCCTCCTCCTACATTGCGCATACAGACTGCTTTGTTGTCCGAAGCGACGTGATTCAAACTTAAAAAATGCTCAAAATATGTTAAATCTATTTGTACAAAATTTTCCGGTAGTATTTGGCGATAATAGTATTTCATACAATGTTCACAGCTTACTTCACGTAAAAGATACTGTAGAAGTTGTCGGTGACCCAATTAAAGGCTCTTGCTATGCTTTTGAGAATTATTTGCAAAGTCTTAAGCGTTTCGTTCGAAAGCCCACTAAAATACTTGAACAAATTTTTAGAAAAATTATGGAAGAATCTTCCCAACTTCCTTTAGGCCAAGATCAGCCAAAAATTACTAGGTAAAATTTGTATTTTTAAAGATTTTGTATTAAGTTCTAAGAGTCCAAACAATTATTGCTACGTTAAGGGCTCTATTCCAATTTTAATTCAATCACTAGATCAAAGTGGTGTCATAATAGGTAGACAATTTAAAAACATTCGCAGTTTTTTTCATGAGCCCTTAGATTCAAGAAGTATAGGCATTTATTTAGTGGACTTGGAAACTATTGACATAGAAGAAACTTTTGCGCTACTAGACGTTGAATGTAAGGTTGTTGGAATACCCTATAAGAATGACTTAGTTTTAGTGCCAATGTTGGGGGAGAAATAGTTAGATAAGTAGTAAGTTTGGGTGGTGGGATTAGAGGGTTAAATGGGGTTGGGATTGATTCGGATGCTTATTGTATAATGAAGTGGGGTAAGTTTGGGGTGAGGGACTAAAGTATAATAACTATATTAATAATAATTAATAATTAGCAGAATACATCATAAAACAATATTAACCTTTTAATATAAATATGAATGGAAGTAGCGCAAAAAAATTTAAACGTATGGACTTCAATATCCAAGGTACATATGAGCCTACATATTACCAATTAAGGTTTATTCTAAAAAGTGAAAATTGTTGTTTTAGATCATGAAAAGAACTGCAACTGCGAAGCCTTTCAAAGGAAGATGGAAAATATGTTTGAGGAAATGAAAGGTACATACAAAAAAAAGTATAACACCAAAATATCAGAGCGCCATAATCCATTTGGACTGAATGTTCGTTAAATTTATACTTACGTTCGTTTTTTGCACAGTGTGCACATTCACTGATTTTTGGTATCTATATTATTTCTTTCGCCATTGTAAGCATATACACAAAAAATAACTACTAACTTATCATATATTCATTTTGTGTATTTTTTCCAGAGACAATGCAGCAGGAGAACAAAGTTTTAAGAGGTAAGGGCACGCACTTATGAGCATCAGTGTACTTTAAATACACATACTGTTTTTTAATTATTTTATATTTTGTTAATCTTGTATAAAAAATATGGTTGATTCTACGATCCAAATTCCAAAAATGCGAGCTCCAATTAAAGAATATTCTGCAAATTTTCACCAAAATATTACACTTTTTAATTACATTCTTTATAAAAAACAGAGCATGCAGTTTTAAGCCCATTCAATTTTAGTGTAATAATGTGCAAGTCTGAAGAGGGTAGGGCTTACCAATGATTTTGGAAAATTTTTTTTATATAGAGAAAATGAGCGACACCTTCAACAAAAAAATTTGACAAAAATCATTAATAAGTCCTAGCTAGCTTTATTATACCAAAATTGAATGGGATAATAACTGCATACTCAACTTTTTTCAAAAGAGTGTAATTAAAGAGTGCAATAATTTTATGAAAATTTGCTGAATTTCCTTTAATTTTGCGCAAGGTTTGGAGCTCTGATTTTTGGGGTTTATGTTGCAGAGATAACCACATTTTTATAAAAAAAAATGCGGAAAATAAAATAATTAAAAAGCAGTTGCCCGTATTGCAAAAAAATTGCTGTACCTAAACTTTATTGATTGACTGTACATATGTATATATAGTATGCATTAATATTATTTAAGTTTAAATAAAAGTACTTATTAATATGTATAAATCTTGTCTAAGATCAACTCCAAGTTGCTATTGTAGCAATAGCTGACATCAAGGTCGTTGTGAATCAGTTGCACCGTCAGCAGGTAGAGGAAATACCGCCCACAATCAACTTTCCGGTTTTAAGTGCTGAGCAACTGGAGGAGCTGAATGCGAAGATAGACAAGGAAAACCGCGCACTCTATGTAAAACGATAAAAATATTAATCGGAACATAATAACTTAATTTCGTTAATTAATTTCTCTTTAACTATCAGGTTAAGTCTATGAAGTCTCTTCTGCAACCAGCAGGGGTTATTAGAAATTTAAAATTTATATTGTCCGACACGTTGATGCAGGAATATAACGTTGATGGAATTCACGGTAAAAAATCTCTAAAAGGTCTAGACAACTTTTACGATGCACTGATAGGTAAATCAATGAAATTTCTTATTGAGTTAAAGCTTAAACAGATGGCAGCGTTGACCGAATTAACTCGGATTAACTGCAGTTGATCCGGATTATGTCCGAGTTAATCCGGATCAACGCTACCGTCTGTTTAAACTTTTGGGTACTTATCCAATCCAAAAACGATTCTAAATTGATTTTTCTCATTTTCAGAATCAATTCCAATTGGCAACAACTTAGGCCCGGCTGAGAAACAGTTACGGAAGGCAATACAGTTGCAAAAAAATAGATTCATAAAGGCAAAATGTATAAGCCAAAATAACCACCAAAAATAAATTTTATTTATATTACACAGACCAACAAGGAGCAACAGAAATGTGAGCAGTCATTTTCGACATACATATGTACATATGTACATATGAACATACATATATTTCGATGTTGAATCAGAATTCGGCTGAATAATAGCATCAGGATTTCGAGATACGTCGAAAATGGCTCATCTTATTTCTGTTGTTTTTTTTTTCTCTTTTTAAATGTTCGTCAAATAAATGAATGGTAGCTAGTGAAGCAGTTCATGAGTGGAACTTAATAGTAGGTAGTGAGATAGGTGGTGAATTGTAGTTAGTGAGTTAACTTCTGAATGGAAGCTAATGGTAACTAGTGAGATAGCTGATGAATGGTAATCTAGTAGGTGTAAATTGGTGACTGCCTTTGACATCCCCATGTTAAATTCATGGGTAAATTGCATTGCTGGTAATCTGGCGGGTAGCTAGTGGTGGTTACCGGTAGCGAGTGAATTCACTAGTGCCTCACTAGTGCTCGGTACTAGAGGGTACACACACACACAAACATACACACGCACACACAAATGTTTGTATGTACATATCCATACATATCTATACATACAAGGACGAATTTTCATTATACATATATACATGTGATATTGTGTATCTAAAAATATATGGACATGACCCACCACACATATATATGTGCATTTATATGTATGTATAACGCATAAAACGATTTCAAAAAACATTTAGGTATGTTTAAATCAGAAAAAAAATTTTTTTTAGTTGACCATTGACCTCGGAATTCACGATAGAGAATTTGTTTTTGACGAATCGAAACAGTTTGGCTTTTTTCAGCAATACTGGGACTTTAAAATACTATTTCATTTAGGTCTCTATTAATTTTCGATCGCTAGATATTTGCTTTTAGATATATAAGTCATCGAGCTCACATCCGTGAGCCCGAAAAAGTTAAAGTTGGGGGGCGCACGGCGGCCCCGAGTTGTCCTTTCTAAAATAAAAGACAATAATTAGTTTTGTACAGGTGTATTTACCATCTGCTCCCGCTGTCCAAAATGGAATGAATACAACATATTTCTTAATACTATGACTTACTGTCTAACCGGCTGAATTAACTGCTGACGCTGCGCTTCCCATAGATTCAATTATGCTAACGCATGTTCGATTATTTTTGAATGCGAGTTCAATTACCCGCACTGGTTATGCACGTGTTTGAGGAAGTGCGGCGTCAGCACATTCACACAGGTATGTGTGTTAGCCCCCGTATTAACTACCCCCCTCCCCCCTTTAAACATCTGCGTCCCGCTGATGAGGTAGTTCCTGACGAAGATCTTTGAAGTGGGCGTTTGGCTGATTTTGTTTGATTGAGTGATTGAGCCTGGGAAATTAGATAGTTGTAGTAATCTTCCTCCAAATTACGTAGCATATTGATGCAAGGATCGTCAAAGCAACGGTGTCGATAATCAGCGAAAAGTGACAGGTTTCTCCCAATTTTCGTAGGTGTCGGATGTCTGTTACGCTAAGCTCGTGGATGTAGTCCAAATTCAGCTTCGGGCCATTACTCGCCACGTTTGTTAATGCAGGTGGCAAAGCCTGTACCACCCTTGTCGACCTGCTGGTAAACGTTTGGTTTCCCACTACGATGGTTTCGTTGTTGAGCAAAACGACATATGTTCCATTCAGGACGTTTTCGTTGTTTTTTCCCTGGATTTTACCCCAAAAGTTCGTTAGGAATAGTGATGTCTCGCCCATCATTTCTATGATTATGCTGCTGGATGGTTCGAAGTCACATTTCGCATTTCCGCCTTTTAACAATCTCGCTATGCATCCGTCTTTGGGTAGTCTAGCCAACGATTTGGGTGCGCAAATTGAGTAATTGCCAATGGACGGGCAATCATTTTTAATACCGAACGTTCCGTCCTGATTTATCAACATTTTCTCATAGTCGAGTACCACGTGTTGTCCATTTATAATAGCAGCTCGTGTCATTAAGAGTCGATAGCTGTATCTGTTGAGGCCGCAAACGCCGGATATGAAGAGTAAACTGTCTTTCGATAATTTTATGAGAAAGAAAAAAAATTTGAATTATTGTGGCCTTTTAAGATATCCACACCGCAAGTTTTATGAATTTTAAATTTTTTGTACCTTACTTCGGGACGGCGAGAAAAAAAACCGTGCTTTGCCTGAGATTAGTCTATGTTCTGCCAAATAATTTTCTCTTAAATAGCCGTTAGTATTTTTTTTTTCTTATCCGGTACCTGTTAGTGCTTTTGTTTAAACATTCTTTACTTAATTAATTGTTAGTGTTTCGCTTATCCGTTAAGTATTAGTATTGTGTTTTTTTTTTTTTTTTTATAAAATTTTTTTTATGTTTTTCCATTATTTTTTATACTATTATACTATCTAATCACTTAATTACTTTATTTCCCGTCCCCGCGATGATAAGATTATGAATTTAGTATTGACCAAAAGTTCTGCAATAATCTTTAACTGAAATCAAAGTATGCTAAATTTTTTGCAAATAAAACAAAAACTTGTGGTCCACTTTGATTTCTGTGGACTTATCAAGTCTTGCGGTAGAAGAGTTGCCTTTTTTGCTATAGTTTATGCCTCTTTTATTCAGCGTTCCCTGCTATTTTGTAGTGTGCTATAGAAGCCTTTTTCACATAGTATTTCTTGTTTTTTTTTTGTTTTTTTTTTGTTTGTGGGCTGTAGACGCCTAACTAGCATTTATTGCTGTTTTTTTGGTGGGCTACAGATGCCTCCTTTATATAGCATTTTCTGCTATTTTTTAGTGGGCTGTAGATGCGTCTTTTACATATGTTTCTGTTTACTTGTGGCGTTTTTAGCTTTTCCCTCGGTGTGCACCTGATCGTGTTTAAATTTTTTTTTTATTATTGTTATTATTGAGCCCTAGTTTTTATATGTACCTTGTGAATTTTCCTACCAGTGTCCGTCTCTAGGGTTACTCGGTTGTCCTTGCAAACCCTTTCCTTTTTATAGAGTGGTTTTTGTTTACTCTTAATCTGTTTGTCCCTAACATAGACATCGTCTCCTACCATAAACTTTTTTATGCCTTTCCTTTTCTTATTTACTCGAAGGTTTCGCGATTCTTGATTTTTTCTAATTCGATCTTTAATTTCCCTGTGGACCTTACTTCTAAAATCTGTCAGTCCTTGGTAGTTTATTCTTTCGGTTCTATTAAAGAATACATCACTAGGCTTCCTTTTGGTCACAGAGTGAATCGTTGTATTATAGCGGTCGACTGCAATGTAGGCTAGTTCTTTGGGACTCGTATTGCTTATTTCCTTTCGCAGACATCGATAGATTTCGATCAAAGTTGAATGAAATCTTTCGATCTGCCCATTCACTTCACTTCTTTGCACTGGAGTTTGGTACAATTCAATCCCTAAACCTCTTATATAATTGCTTACTAGAGGGCTCATAAATCCTCTCTCATTGTCTGTTACTATGACCCGAGTGGTTGTGAAGTAGTGGATAAGCTTGGCAAATTTTGCACAAAGAGTGAGGGATGAGCGGTTCCTTATGTGGAAAAGTTTTGCAAACTTCGAAAATTTGTCAACACAGGATAGAAATTTTTCGTTTTGGATTTCGAAAATGTCAACGTGCAATATTTCGCATGGGTATTTAGGAATAGGAGTTTCCTTTATAGAGGGTACCGCGGGATGTCTATCGTACTTGTTTGTGAGGCAAGTTTCGCAGATAGATGCGAATTTCCTTATCCGACTTGCCATTTTAGGGAAATAGTACTTTTCCAGGATTTGCTCTTTATTTTCCCTGGGGTTTCTGTGTGCCCTCTTATGTTCATCTTCCACTATTTTGCAAATTCTGTCTTCGTTGGCCACGTCCTCAACTACCCGTTGAGTTATCCTAATTTTATATAAAAGAAAANCTATTTTGCAAATTTTGTCTTCGTTGGCCACGTCCTCAACTACCCGTTCAGTTATCATAATTTTATATAAGAGAAAATGTTCTAAATATACCTCCTGTNTATGTGAATTTCCTTATCCGACTTGCCATTTTAGGGAAATAGTACTTTTCCAGGATTTGCTCTTTATTTTCCCTGGGGTTTCTGTGTGCCCTCTTATGTTCATCTTCCACTATTTTGCAAATTCTGTCTTCGTTGGCCACGTCCTCAACTACCCGTTGAGTTATCCTAATTTTATATAAAAGAAAATGTTCTAAATATACCTCCTGTAGGAGTTGCAGACGATTCTCTGGGATTTTAATGCCATTTATGAGTGACGGATTGAGTCGCTCCTTTAGTACTTGTATTACTGTCGGTTTATCGATGCTATCCAGGGTTATGTAGTGTNTAATGTCAAAGCATTACCTTCCCTGAACACTATTTGATTACGAAATACATTCAGGGGACATTCGACGTGTGGAATAAGGTCCGATGCGTCCTGCTCCGCGCTATGGACAGT
>NW_016159570.1:22301-67399 GCF_001687245.7 Rhagoletis zephyria
TGGCACGGCAGTCTTGACAGAGCATCGGCCACGACATTTGATTTACCTGGAGTGTAAATCAATTCGTGGTTATACTCTTCGATTCTGGCCTTCCATCTCTTCAGCTTTGCATTGTAGTTTCTGCTTCCCAATGCAAAAGTAAGAGGTTGGTGGTCAGTATAAATCTTAATCATCTTTGCACCATACAAATACGATCTTAAATTGTCCAGGGCCCAAACAATTGCCAGCATTTCTTTTTCATTTGTGGCGTAGTTCTCTTCTGTTCGGGTAAGGGAGCGCGATATATATGCGATTGGCCGGTCTCTTCCGGGTTCGCCTTGGGATAACACCCCTCCTATGGCATAGTTCGAAGCAACAATTGTAAGATTGAACGATTTCTCGAAATCAGGAAAAGCAAGGATATCTGAGCAGACAAGCAATTTTTTTAGGTCCTCAAACGCCCTAAGAGCATCCGCATCCAGATTAATGCGAACGTTTCTCGACTGACTGGCCTTGATCTGCGCATTTTCCCCTCGCGTTAGGTTGGTTAAGGGTTTCGCCACTTTGGCGTAATCTCGGATGAATTTTTGATAATACGATGACATTCCAAGGAAACTTTTCAACTCTTTTAGCGTTCGGGGAGGTGACAGAGCTTCTATGGCCTGTACCTTTGAGGGGTCTGCTTTTATACCGTCGGAGGNCCCACTCTGACGTAATCCCGGATGAATTTTCGATAATACGATGACATTCCAAGGAAACTTTTCAACTCTTTTAGCGTTCGGGGAGGTGACAGAGCTTCTATTGCCTGTACCTTTGAGGGGTCTGCTTTTATACCGTCGGAGGTTATTATATACCCCAGGAACTCTACCTCTGTTCTCATAAACTTTGTTTTTTGCTATGTTTACCCTGACGTTGGCGTCTGCCAGCCTTTCGAATACTATATCGACATTTTTCATATGCTCGTCTAAATCTTTACCAAACACTATGATATCGTCAATATAAACGTAGCATATTTTCCCAATATGTTCCTTCAAGACGTCGTCTATCATGCGCTGAAATATGGCCGGTGCATTCCTCAGCCCAAAAGGAAGTCTTAAAAATTCGTACTTCCCATTCATGGTTGAAAATGCTGTTTTCGGGATGTCAGCCTCTTTCATTGCTATTTGGTGGAACTCGGACGTTAGGTCGATGGTCGTGAAATATTTGGCGTGGTCGAGACGGGCTAATGTTGCGTTGATGTCAGGGATGGGATAGGTATCGGGTATCGTGATTGCATTTAGGCTTTTAAAGTCCACTACCATTCTGTATTGCTTTTCTCCGGACGGCTTTGGTTTTTTAGGTACCACCCAAATTGGAGAATTGTAAGGGCTTTTGGATGGACGAACAATACCTTCGTCGAGTAGTTCGGAAATCTGTCTGTCCACCTCTTCTCTCACATTGGCCGGGTAGGGATAGCTTTTGGCGTATATAGGATCTTCTGTGGTAGTTTTTATTTCGGCCCTGACAGACGCTTTAATGTTAATTTTTGCGCTCAAAGGCTTAAAGAGATGTGAGTATTTTTTAAGTAGAGATTTCAGAGTGGGCAACACTGCCTCCGGGATCGATGCCTCAGCAAAATTAATACCCCCAACGGTTTTGTTCTTGAGTGGAATTTTAATGTCCGGATCTATTTTCATGGTATGATTTTTCCTATCTATCACAGCCCCCAATTCTTTCAGGGTATCGTCGCCTATTATACCATCAAAAGAAGTCAGCCCTGGTAGGGCATAAAACGTTGGTACAGTATCATAGCCCATACTGTGAAAAAATTGTCCACAAATTTTTTTGTTTATTGGAACAGGCCCTGCAACAGCTTGCACTGAAAAGGGTGGATCAACCGTAGTTGAGCGGGCGGCTAGTTTGGGATTCACAAAATTTTTGTTCGCCCCTGTGTCGTTATATTGTCTAAGTAAGGTAGGGTATGCTGGAATAAAGAGCAGCGCCCTTTATATGAAATAGGCTGGTGGCCCGTCCATCATAAAATTTACCTGCTGAGCCTCTTCTTCTCCTGGCTCACTGCTACTTGCTTCCATGATGATGTTGGTCCTCTTTTAAACGCGTTGTTGCTTACAGGTCGATTCATGTAGTTTACCTGCTTAGACTGAATGCTGCCATCGATTTCCATTTTCTCCGCACGTTTCGGAGCCGTGGGTCTGCCTGGAGACGAAGTGTTGGACTCTTGGTTTGACTGGAACTTATTGTATGGCACTCTGTTGTATCCTTGGCCAGCGTTTCTGTTTATCCAGTTATAACTGGTGCGGGCTCGAGGAGGTATGGCCGGCCTCTGGTGCTTCTGCAACAGGTTATTCGTAGGAACATCAACCCTATTCACTGCGTTCGTATGCACTATTGTATTTCTTAAAGTCAGGTTTTGTATGTCAAGGCAAGCTGAGTACGCCTCTGGAAGAGTTTTTGGTTTCTGGACTATTAGCATGCGTTATAATTCGGGATTCAGACCCCTAATAAACACGTCAAAGGCCCTATTCCGGTATGTTTCTATGAGGACGGAAACCGTTTCCTGCGTATAATCGTCACATTTAATCTTGTTGACGATCAACGACAGTTGGTGGGCATAAAATTCATCTAGTTTGGAATTTCTTTGAGCCAACTGATTTAACTGGTGTTCTAGCGTCCGTATGTCCCTCTTGTCTGCGTAGTGCAGTGATAGGACCTTTTTTATCTCAGTCCAGTCACTCTCAAAAACATTATATGCAACTAACGCCGCATCAGCCCCTCCCCGGATTTTTTGCGTAACGTGCTGAAGGATAGCCATATACAAAAGTTTTTCCTTGATCACTTCGTAATCGGAAAGGATGACTCCGACATTATGTATCCATGAAATATATTGAGCTGGATTTCCCTCAAAAGTTCGCAGATCTTTGACACAGTCGGGGAGCCTGCCGATTTCCTTGAGGTCCTGTTCGGACATTGGCGCTCGGGTGTTCGCGACTGAGCTCCCTTGTTGAGCCACACTATTTGCTCCTTCTACACTGCCCACACTATTTGCTCCTTCTACACTGCCTAGCCTCCCGTCAATCCTGGTAAGGTTTAGATCTAGGATTGCGCTGCTCGCTTCTATTCGTGCTAGTCGAGCCTCTAATCCTAACCCATTTTTTTCAATTCCCGTTAGACGCCCCTCCAGTTTTCTAATCTGTTCGAGGAGAGAGTTAATTCCCCCTGTTAGTTCGTTTACTTTTGTTGTCAGTGCGTCCATTATCTCTTGTTTGAAATATTTATGCACGTTTTCTTTATAAATTGAGTTTTTTTTTTTTGCAAAGTTTTATACGATCAGGTCACCGGGTAATGCCAGCAAGAATATTATTTTTTGTTTTGCACGGTTATTAATTTTTTTTGGCTCGGATCTTCGTCCTCGTGCTATGTTTGTATTTGCTTTTTATGCAACTAGTTTTTGTTTCGAAAAAAAAAAACAATCAGTCTCGATTTGAGTTGGAGGTCGGTTCCTTTCTTACGTTTTCTGAGTTTCCTGCAAAAAAGATAAGAAAGGAGCGCCGATTAGATTTGTGAAACTTTTACGCAGAAATCGAAGTAGCAGTATCCAGTGTGTTCTGATGTGTACCCTGAGGACGCCACAGGCGGCTTAATGCAGGAAAACAAGATATGTTAACCTATTGGCCTTCGATGAGGTGAGTATCTGCCTAGGAGTATAGGGTCAGGGACTCACCCAGCCATGTGATCGTGCCAGGATATTCAGTATTGTAAAGGCATAGTCGTGGACGGTGTCAATTTGTTTTAATTTTCACTTTGAATAAATACTATTTATTTGTGTACCTGAGGGTCTTCGGGGTCACAGGTCCACTTAATATCATGTTATTCCTGGTTCGGTCGCTGATGACCCGCAGGATATGACGTAGTAATTTACAGCTTTAGCGTGAGGTTCATTCGGGGTCACAGATCTAAGCGACAATTTATCACTCGGCTATTAGAGCCTTAAATTTTTTTGTTCTCACATTCTTTATTGTTTCCTCGAACTTACCTCTTCTGGGAAGAGGAGCTTTTATACTCTGGAGGGTACCGAAAGGAATCGCAGAATTAAGCTTCTATTATAAACCGGAGGGTCCCCCCGAAGGTGGTGAATCGCGGCTTCAAGGATATTAAGTTATTTGGATGGTCGATCCATAAATTATTCAGTTCACTATTTGAGTTTTATTCACATCTTTGGTTTGACCCCTTCTAGGAAGGAGTGGAGTGCCCCTGGAGTTGGGGATCGCAGAGTTAACCTAATGTTATAAACAGGGATGCCGTTTGGATCTAAATAGATCCAATTGGACACATTTTTAGACGAATTTTTGCGGGATACTTATTTTTTCCGATCAGTATAAATGTGGATACTTTTTTTAATAGGCCAAAATTTTACATTTTCTATAAAGTTTTTTTCGTTCTAAAATTGATTTTCATTAAATGTGGTATAAAGCATTTTATTTTTTTGTGAACGAAGCAGTGAACATCTGCAGAGATATAAGCGAAAATGTTTTAATTAGTTAAAAGGGATGATTTAAGCAGGATCTTAAACACATACACATATATATAGAGTAAATATATACTCTTTCTGTAGTAATCTCTTTCATACCACATATTGTCATTTATTAATTTAAAAAGAAAGAAGATTTCAATGTAGATTAAAATACACTGTTAAAAAACTAAATTTCATTTATTTATGGAAATTTGTATGAATTTTACTGAAAAGAGAGGTAACCAGTTTCCTCTTTTAATGTGTGCAAATTTGCACATTAAACATTGCCTGTTTACTTTTACATACCAAATTTGTCGCGAAGAGCAAAATTACAAATAAATTGTTTAAAATAGAGTAAATGTGAGCCCCTTATATTTATTATTAGTAGGAAATGTATTTGTAGTTTGAAAGTTTTTGCAATTTTAAACATTTTATATGTGCATTTATGTGTATATGTTAAAGATCTCAAGTTCAAGTACGTACAGATTCTTGTTGAAAAATATATACTTCTCAGTAGTAGTTTTACATGATCTTTTTAGAGTGTGCTTACTATTTATTATACGTACTTTGCAAAATACTTATGTACAAAAAATGTACTTTATAAATTGAAATTACAAATGTTTGATTTTATGAAAAATAAAAATATATATATATTTATATATACATGTATTCCAAGTCCTTAGGATGGGTGAAATAATGTATTTTTCTTGAAAATTTTTGGTTTCTTACAAATTACGAGATATATACTTAAAAAAAGAAAATTGGATACATTTGGATACATTTTTGGCTTGGTCAGTGATACATTTTCTGGAGACGGCGCGGCAACACTGGTTATAAACCGGTGGATACCCAAAGGTAGTCAACGGTTTCGAAATATTTTGTTATGTGGATGTACAAGCCATAAATTTTATAAGCACCTTCNCGCACTGGTTATGCGCGTGTTTGGGGAAGTGCGGCGTCAGCACATTCCCACATGTATGTGTGTTAGCCCCCGTATTAACTTACATACATTTTTTTTTAGGTGAACTTTGACCTTGGAAGTCAAGGTATGAAGCATCTAAATAATTTTCCCGTATTCACCAGTATTTGGGCTTTATAATGCCGTTTAGTTTGTGTCTCTATCTGGTTTGGATCGGAAGATATTTGATTTTGTCCATTTTTTCCCAAAACGGAACACAGTGAGGCATTTATCCCGTTTGCCCTACGCTCTCTACACTTCTCTGAACCAAAGCCTGAGTATAGCTCTCGCAGTCAGTTGATCAACCTAATGACACTGCACAACAGACGAATACTTTTATCANTCGGCCACTTGAAAAGGACTCCTGCAGTTAAGAGGATCCTTTTCCTTAGACTCCACACTTAAGGAGGCCCTTCATCAGAGACCCACACTTTCAGTGGGTCCCTGCTCGGGCGCCAGTCATCGAGCTCACATCCGTGAGCCCGAAAAAGTTAAAGTTGGGGGCCGCACGGCGGCCCCGAGTTGTCCNTTGATTGTCCAGTACTGTTAGGTAAAATTAATTTCAATGTTCCTTGTAGAATTTTGCGCTATTATGATGTGTTTAATGTTGTCACCAGTAGGGGCCGGTTACTCAATGTCTGGTTAACTCTAATCTCCGGTTAAACATCGCTATCGACGTCTTCGACTCCATGCATACAGCAGGGAGTCGGTAACGTCGATNCTACCCCCCTGCAGTGAAAAGCCAAACCAGTTAGAAAAAATACTAGTTCATTAANCTGAGTAACCGGCTCTAAGACTGTATATAGCTCTAATGCCCCGGTTAATAGAACTCTCGCTGAATTGAATAAGCTTTTTGTTACTTTGGACCTTGACCTCTCATCCACTAAATTTAGCTTTAATTCCCAAGTAAAAGCATTATTAAGTAAAAATAGTGCCATTTAGGGCCGGTTGTTCAATATCTGGTTATCCGGTTAAACATCATTATCGACGTTTTCGACATCACGCATATAACATGTGATCGATAAAGCAGTCGNCGTCACGTGGCGTCACGTGAAGACTACTGGTTCTGGTTCTGAAATCGCAGGTTCGNCTATTTAACTGGAGCTTCTCCCTCCGATTTGTGCTAATCAGACATTGTATTGTAATTAATATTACTTTTAACTTTACTTATGCTCAGTCTGTAAGAATTGTATAAATTCATAGACAAAACGAAATAAATAAATAAATAATTATCGTACATCACCAACTAGATAACATGTATGAGCGAGTGAACATGCACTATCACACGGCCGGGAGTTTTGTTAATTTTTTTCCCCGAGCCCATACGAAACTAACCGCTAAAGGTGTTCTTACACGATATGTATTTTCATGTATACATGCCACTTTTTACATATGGAAACATCAACATATCGTGTAAATGCAAATTAGATTTGTTTCTGTACAAAGCAGATGCACGTACATACGAAATAGAAATGTTTTTATTTTCATCGGACACACAGATAGAATCATCTGAGTTTAGTTTATTGCATTTTCAAAGAACGTATTTTTAAATAGTTAAATAAAGACTGAATTTGACAGACACACGCAATTACATATGTACTGAAAAATTGCCGTTCGTACAAGTTAATAAGTACAACAATCTTTCCTTTTTGGTTGTTGTTGTTTCCGACAGGGTGGGTGTATGATGTATTATTGTCTCCAAACCAAATTTGACAAGGGATGACGGAAATTCGTTCCATAATACATCATACAACAATCTCTTAGCAACAAATAAGACTGCTATAGACTTTTAGGAATTGGGCGTGGCATCGCCCACTTTATGACTACAAGGTGTATCCGAACTACTTAACAGATTTCTACCAAACTTGGTTCAATTATTTCATTAGCCCTAATTCAGCATTTTATCGAAAAAGTTAGAAATCGGGGAAAACCCCCCTACTTATCATGCAAATGTTGTTTAGAGAAAGTTGAAATGACGATATTTCATACTTGCGCCGGGTATATAAAGTTCGGTTTCGAACTTATACTTCTTTACTTATTTAATCTAATTATTATTGTGAATAGTTAAAAATTGTTGGCAGTATAGTTGTCAATGAAAAGAAAGACCTACAAAGAAAGACCTACATATTATCATCTTATTAACATATCGATAGCTTAAAGTGAAAAGTTGCGAAGTCTACATTTTGTGAAAACTCATATTTTGATATAGGAAGCAAGGTAAATTAAAAACGCATCGTCTCTAAAAGTATTAACTAACGTGCTTGTTTCATTTCTTCCCGTTTATATTCAAGTAAAGGGAAATTTATCAAGTCCAAATGAGGCGCAGAAAACTCTATAAGCTCACAAAAAATTCAAACACACCAATTCATAAAAAATAAAGAAGACTTTAAGGGTTTTATAAATCGAAGATCTGTGTGAAAATGTAACCTTATAGAGCTCTATAAATCTATTTTATTTTTATTAATAAGGCCATAAATCTTTTAATTTGCAACGGAACCTTTTGCAAAATTCTTGAAGGAAATCTTTTGAAAAGTTGTTTTTCCTCCCATGTAAAATTTCTACAAATGGACTTTTCACTCTAAGGCCCAATTTCAGATGGCCTACTTAAGTAGATATTGTTGATTAACTTCCACTAATCATTTTCAGATCATACATTTAATCTGCACTTAAATGGCCAATGTTGGCTATTTAAATATGAGATATGCAACCCTGCGTTTGTACGAAACAACCAAGATTTATTGGTAGGTTGTTTAATAAATCCCACTAAATCCCACCAAAAAACAATCAGCTGTTTAGCACAAAATGTAAATAAACAAACAAGCAAATGCAACAACAATTTCGAGGAACAAGCAGCAGTGCTACCAATTGTTTGGCATATTTAAACAAAGTTGATCTGAAACCTAACAAAAGTTAAATGGCATTTAAATTACAATCCACAATTAAACTTAAGAGCCATTTAAATATTCATTTGAAATTGGCCATAAGCTAATCATATGAATGCCTGCACTACACTATAACTTTGTCCTCCAAAAATTATCAACATTATTCACCCCTATTGAGAGTGTCGACTAGTAGTAGATAAACAACTGTTAGTCGATTATCGATTATCCGTGGTATTTTCAAAGTCGTTTTCTCGTTCAATAAGTGCGTGTGAATAGTTTACAGTCGCTCATCCTTCTACAAACAAACAGTTGTAAGAGGATGAGCGATAAAAAATTATCCACAGTCGCTTGTTGAACGAGAAATTGACATTTACAATACCACGGAATAAGAGTCGTTTATCTACTAATATTCGACACTCGCAATAGGGGTGTATTACTTCTTTCAGAAATACATATGCCATTGTTACTCTGCAAAAATGCTGTTGACCAGTGTTATAATAGAGATAACTTTTGTAAACTAGTTAATTTGTATGAAATAAATTATTAAATAATTGTTTTTATCTGGATCGCTTCCTCTTTGCATAAAATGCATAAAAATGGATTGGATTCCATCATTGATGTTTTAAATGGCCATATTAGTGCAATCAAAAACGAAGTCACATCCATAAATCATGCAAATTGTGAAAACAATAAACATATTTTAGATGGAGAGAATTCTACGGATACTTCCAGTGAGGTTTGTGATATAAACATTATGGATTCTGAGAGCTCTGTTGCTTTAAATATCTCACACTCTCCTATTACTGGAAGTTCTGCTACAGCTGAAAACTTAACTTCATGTTCGCAGACTGCTCTAAATGCTTCGAATGCTGACCTGCGCTTGCCTATTGGTGTTGTTGGTGAAAACACATCTACATATTCCAATGCCGCTCTAATTCAATTGAACTGTCGTTGAGTGCGGACGTCACAGTATACCCGTAGAAAAGGTTTTTGTTGTTGTGGTTGTTAATTTGGTCCCCATAAAGGACTTGAGGGTTGCCAGCAACTGTTTTGCCGCATTCAGGGTGCTGTGCAGCAAAATAATGTGGTGAAAAATTTTAACATCGGATAAATGGCGAGAGAAATATTGTTGTGCGCTTTATAAGTAAATATGACCGTAATAAAATGTTGTATACTTCAATACAACTAATTACCGCTATTTTCGAAATTCGAAATGATCTTAAAAATATTTGTAGTGAAATATGTACTTTATGAGTTAAAAGGAAACTATCTTATATGTAAAAATATATTCCGATTTACTTCAAAAAAATGATATAAAATGTTATATATATGGATCTAGTTTTAATAATAACATCTAGTACTTTCATCTACATTGCTTTTGTTGTAAGTTTTCACGCTAAAGCTAAATAATTTCACAATTTCTACCCTATTCAACGTTTATATTTTAATAAAATGTGATCAATTACTTAAGAATATATAATTTCCGATCAAACTATAACACTGAATGCTTGAGAAACAATTATTTAAATCAAATGATCAATAGTGAACGCAATCGGGGCGAATTTTGGAACACGGAGCGAATTATGCATATTAACACTAAATAATTTCTAACTTTCTACCGTATTATACGTTTATATTTCAATTTAATATGACTAATTACTGAATAATATATAAACTCCGATCAAACTTCACTACTGAATGCTTGACAAACAACATTTGAATCAAAAGATCAATAGTGAACGCACTCGGAGCGAATTTTGGATCTCGATATAAAATATGCATGTTAAGACTAAGTAATTTCTCATAAGCTTATGTTTTAATATAATATAATTCATTACTGAAGAATATATTAACTCCGATCAAACTATAGTATTAATTCTTTGACAAACTATTTAAATCAAATGATCAACAGGTAGCGCGCTCGGAGCGAATTTTGGAACACTTCATAAAATATTTNATATTAATTGTTTGACAAACTATTTAAAACAAATGATGAACAAATAGCGCGCTCGGAGCGAATTTTGGAACACTTCATAAAATATTTACAGAGGAAGTACATTATTTGGTAGAGATCAAAATGTATTTAACAAAGTGCGATTGAATTTGACATTGCTCTCAGAAGAACCATCCTATAGTCAAATTGAAAAAAATTTGTATGAATTTTGAATCGTTTGTTTATATTTTTTTACATAATAGTATCTTAAAAGAGAGCCGCACTGAGTTGTCAATAACACCTTGGGCCGTATGCATAAAAACTAAGCAATTACTTTTTCTCAGATTTTCATACCTTTCACTTAAATTTATTTGAAAAAATTGAGTGAAAGGTCTGAAATTTTAAGAAAAAGCATTTGCTTAGGTTTTATGCATACGGCCCCTTGTTTAATACACCCATGATACAAATATTTAAAGGTAAAACCGCTTGCACAATTCGTCGGCCATCATTTACTTTTTGAAGTTTGTCTATTTTATAAAATTGAAATTTTGAGAGCAACTCAAATGCCAAATAAATGTAAAACAAAAAACAAATATATGAAAATATTGAAATTGTCATTTATTTGAGACTGATAATGAGAATGTATTTGTGAGAATGGAAATTTGAAAACATTATTGTAATGTTACCAAACTTTAAAAATGTTCAGGCTGCCTTTCAACGGTTTTACCTTCAGATTTTTGTATCATGAATACACCTTAGTCGAGATATCATGAACAAGTTTTCCTTTATTTATTTTTGCTTAAAATCCTTAAATATGTATCTTGATTTTTTTCTGTAGAATACATATTAATTTTTTTTTAACGATTTAAAACAAGGGAGGACAGTCGGATCTACGTAACCAGAACGACCTGAATGCGCATTGAAATCGGTTGTATTTTTTGCTAAAAATTATTTATTATTGAGATACAGTTTCGCTACTATTTAGAGATTTCTCGACATACTTTTTCATATTACTGTTATTTATTATTTTTCTTATTAGTCATTTATATGTTTAGGACTTACTGTGGGTGCTTTAAGATTCATTTTGTAAATATGTATGTAAATATAAAAAACAATTGCGAAATTTTATTTTAAATTATGAATTTTGTTCGTGCAATTTTTTATGTTTAATAGTTTTGAGGACATTTTTTGGTTCTGTTGATTCTTTTATTGCATGCCTTAAACTTTTTTACTTTAAGTTATAATGTTGAAGATATGCCTTCTGCCTTTGTCAAGCACTTTAGCTAGGTGCGAGAAATTTAGTATATGCGCGTAAGAGCATAGAGTAGGTATACGGCTGTGCTGCCGCGATTCTCCAACATCTTGTCAAAGGAGAAAACATATTGGTGGCGGAATCCATCGTAGTCCAATTTTTCTTAAAATCTACGAAAAAGCGATCACTGAATCTGAACTGCTATGAACGTGTGTATTCAAAGCAAGCGCTGCGTTCGTAGCTATTCGACCTTAATAGCATTTTCGTAGATTTCACGAAAAATCGGACTACGATGGATTCTATGAAGCCTTGATTAGTTCGTGCGATTATGACTTATGGATCGATTATGGATGGGAGCGGAACCTCAGTTGGGTTGCCGATGGACAGCGCCACTGAAATGAAAATGTTTTTTATTATGAATATATTTTTTAAATGTGTGCTCTGTCCGTTAAGAATTCCAGCCATGTGTGAAATATCGTATGTGAAGCCTCCGTCTGACTTAATGATTGTCAAAGGCATGCCAGAAGTTGTTTCATCATATGTTTTCGGCCATCGTCTTCTTCGAGTAAGTTCATCGATACCAAAAACTTTACAACCTATATTTGCCAGCAGCCCTTAGTGTTTTTGCCAATGACATGGCACTATTGCACTGTTAATAACCAAATTAAGCCGCAGTTGCATTCACACGTGATATAATAGCTAGTGTCGGCAAGCTGTGGGAATGCCCAGGAGATGGCGTTTGTTCAGCTATCGAAATCATTACACCGACGGCGGTGGGCAGCTCTGCTGGAATATATTTACCACAGCAGTGGTTGCGGCGTTTCGTTCTGCAACAATAGCCTGCAATGATGACATGTCATATAATGTCGACGAACAAAGATATATAATTTAAAATGACTAACCTTATTCCCGGCCGATTTGGGAGACCACCCTTGGTCACGACCAGAACGCATTTACCAAGAGGAAAAACCGCATGGATTGCAGTAGTTCTTGCAATCACCGTTGATGATGCTGTGCTTGTAATTAATAGTCTGAAAATACAAAAAAATGCATTAATGAAATCTTATACACATCAAATAAATAAATTTCAATAATTTGTTTACCATTTCACAAACCGAATTACCAAGAAATAGAAACTCACCGCGATGCGATACAGTTTTCTTGGTAAACAGCACAAGCGCTCAGAGCAAACTGAGCCGCAAAATTATTTTGTGAAAAATAATAGTTGAAAAGAGTTTTTACACATGATTATCACATGGACTCATAAGTGCAAATTATTGTGATTATTTTTAGTAGCATATAATTGTATTACCTTAGACTTTTTTTAAATGTTTTCTAATATTTATTCTTTTGGGACGCAAAAGCAACCATGCACTCAATTTCTTGTGGGGAAATTTGGTCCCCATAAAGGACTTTCACCACGAAACAGCTACAAAAACAAAAACCTTTTCTACTGGTATACTGTGGCGGACGTTCTTTTACTTAGCTCCGTCGTGTTTTTTTATTTTCAGTTTAGTCACATACATACACACATACGTTCGCGATGCCGTGTTGTGTGAATTGCGGCACGCAGTGCGTGGATGGTGATTTTGCTCCGTGCGGAATTTGTTCACAGAATTTTCATTTGAATGGCGTAAATCTAAATTCAGCATGTTTAAAACTCTTAAAATCAAACCAAAATCTGCAATTTAAATATGACACCTGCTGATGTGTGCCCATCTCAACGCGCTTTGCTAAACTTAAAACTGCATTGTGTTCCTTAAAAGGAAATTAAATTTGCTTTTCTTGGGGGGAAAATCGCCCGTACGTCTGATAACCCGGAAAATTCTCTAACATCAAATGTGGCTAACAACAATGTTGCTAACGTCAAAGCGAATTATAGTAATGTAGCTGATAATGGCAACTTGCGAACTACGCGCTCAAGATCTAAGGTCGCTGACCTTGGTAAATCGCCCTTGAAGCTTAGTATCCAGCTCTTAAGAAAACGGTCAAGAAAAAATTGCCATTATTTCGCGTGTGTGTCCAAGGAATTTTGACATTTTTTATACCTCACAGCCTGTTGCCTCACTCTTTCCTCAAGAAATAATGGAACGGGCATATATTTCTGTTGCAAACCTGGGTTGCCTTGTGCTCTTTTTTCACAAAAAACTTTAGAAAACCGTAGTAGAAAGCGTACTAAATTTCTGAAGAACTGCGTACTGCCTTAAGGAAATTTGACTCAAGAAAATTTCTTAGCTATTTCTTGTACGTCATTTTATATGGAGTTTTTGCTTTTCTTAAGAGCTGGATACTAAGCTTGAACGTGAATTCTTCTACCTCTATTCCTGCTGCCACTGCTTGCGCTTGTACCGTTGTTGCTGACCCTCGCCCAGATAACACTGTTGTTGTTGCTGCTTGCGCTACTCAGCCAACTGAAACAAAGGGGTATATTTATCTTCGTTTGAGCCGAAAGTTACTGCTGAGAATATCATAAGCTATGTAGCTAAGCACGCGAGTATTGACAAAAATTCTCTCTCTTGCTACATGTTGGTTAAAAAAGATGACCCAGTAGGGAAACACAAACGTGTCGACTTTAAACTGGGTGTCCCATCAACTAACTATCAAAAAATTTTAGATGCGGCAATATGGCCAGCGAATGTAAAAGTCAAGCAATTTCGTTTTTTTCAAAGACAAACAGTTCAAACCCAAACAGTATAACAAGTGTGATGATACTGCTAAATCTAACGCTGAACTTAAATTATACTATGAAAACATTTCTGGTCTAAGAACAAAAACAAAAACAATTCTTGAGTTCAGTGCACAGGAGGCTTACGACGTGCTTGTCATTGCTGTACGTTGTGTTCCGCAAAGATCGCGATTTCACGAAAACCGGCTACATGAGAGGAGCGGTGTTCTTATTGCCGTTTAACGGCATTTTCGTGCATTTTCAGTGAACCTGGGCAATGATGATTCGTTGCTTGATCAACTCTGCGTTTGCGTCAAGGACTCACGATCATACGGATCTTTATATTTAATTGTTTCTTATATTCCACCTAACAGCAACTTTGAGTTATACAAAGCCCACGTGGATAATGTGATTTAAATGATAACCATCTTTGTGTTCTGGGTGCTTTTAACCTATGTAATGTCAGATGGTGTAGTAATTCTGCTAATACCGGTCTCATACCTAATAACATTGTTTCCAATCAGGAAACCTATTTTGTTGACAGTTTCTTAAGTCTAAATCTAAAACAAATTAACTCTCTTTTTAACGATTTAAATAGACTGTTAGACCTTATTTATATAAGTGATAATATTAATTTTTGTATTACGAAATGCATTTCACCTATTTCCGATGCTGGTATTCATCATGTGCCTTTAGATATTAAGCTAAAGTTTTATGAGTTCTCAGCCATAACGCCTAACGTTAGAAATGCTTTTAATTACGCATGGTCTGATTTCCCAGGTTTAAATAACTCCCTTTTAGAGATTAAATAGGGCGAAATATTTTTTGGCTTGGATACTCAAAGTTGCTATTCAACATTTAAGTCAATAATGAATGAAATCTGTTTAAATAATATACCATTGAAAA
The DNA here is from genome assembly GCF_001687245.7 of Rhagoletis zephyria. NCBI lineage: Eukaryota > Metazoa > Arthropoda > Insecta > Diptera > Tephritidae > Rhagoletis > Rhagoletis zephyria. Next base: position 37,387 of record NW_016159570.1, read on the forward strand.
AAAGCGGCCTTATAAATCACCGTGGTATAATAGAGTTTTAATGAAACTAAAAAATATCAAAAACAAGTATCTAAAGAAGTTCAAATCAACTGGTGTTCATTTACTCTTTCTGAAGTACCAGGATTACCATAAGGAATTTAAATCTTTAAACCGCATGCTTTACAAAAATTATATACGAAACACCGAGCAGAACATTAAAGCTAATCCGAAATCTTTTTGGAATTTTGTGAAATCAAAAAAGTTGTGCGCAAGTATACCTAGTTCGGTAATAATAATAATAATATTAATATTAATAATAATAATAGATTGGAGCTTACACATATGTTAGTGTTTAGCCGGTTCGGTAATGCTTGATGACTAATTAGCCAATACCCCTGTCGATGCAGCTAATTTGTTTGCAGAATTTTTTATGCCAAATTATGTACTTGATGATAAGGAATCCCCCGATTTTTCTTCTGAAGTGTCTTCTCTTAATCTTGGTACCTTGCGTATTTCAACCGAAGATATTATGAAGGCGATACTTTCTCTCAAGCCTTCTACGCAAACAGACGTTGACAGACTCTAGGCTTTTTAAATTAAAAACTGCCCAGCGTTGTCAATCCCTTTAAAGTTAATTTTCAATAAATCGCTATCTTCAGGTACTTTCATAAACGACTGGAAGTTAACTACCATTACGCCTTTTTTCAAAAGTGGAAGTAAAAATGACGTGCGGAATTATAGGCCTATTTCGAAACTTTCTAACGTCTCAAAACTTTTTGAAAGCGTTGTTAAAGACCAAGTTTATTTCGCGGTCAAGTCCTTAATCTGCCCGAACCAGCACGGATTTGTCTCCGGCAGTTCACCTGTCTCTAATTTGATGGTTTTTAGTGGATTTTGCATCTCGTCGTTTTCGGCAGGATTCCAAGTCGACTGCATATATACTGACTTTTCTAAGGCCTTTGACAGAGTGTCCCACAATATCCTAGTAAATAAGCTAGCTTGCCTGGGTTTTCATTCCTCTCTATTAAAATGGATTAGTTCGTATTTGTATAATAGGCGCTGAGTAGTTTCAATTGGTGGTGTATTTTTGAACCAATTTGTTGCTACGTCAGGTGTTCCCCAGGGAAGCATTATAGGCCCTCTCCGATTTGTTCTTGTTATAAAGGCAGTTGCTTTTCCTTTTCAATCTATTTGCTTTACGCCGATGATTTGAAAGTTTTTTCGACTGTGCAGGACACAGTAGATGCAACGAAACTTCGAAGTGATTTGAATAATCTTCACTCATTGTGTCAAAAGTCACGCCTTTCCATGACCATCAAAAAATGTTTTCACATTACATTTACTAGGCGACATATATGATTCAATAATGAATGAATGAAATCTCTTGGTGTGAAAACGGTAGTAGAAAAGTACGAAAAGTAGGCAATTAGTACTGAAACTCTTTTTGTAAATTCTAATGTATTTGCAGAAAATCGGGCATTTTAAATGAAATATTGAACGTAATACTGATATATCTACGTGAATATGTAATTTATGTGCTATTTAGCTGTATAAAATCTGCAAAAAGACTCAAAATTAATATAAAACTACTATGAGGATGATGAAAATATCCAATTTAAAAACAATTTATGTTTTCATCAGTTAAATATGCTCCATATTCATATACAAATAAACATATTGCACAAAAGCTTATACTTGTATTTCACTCCAAAGCTATACTTTTTCCAAGTAAATTTGCAAAGAAGCAACACGGTGCCACTGCTAAGGGAGCGGTGCGAGAGAGATAACTGTCAGTTTATCGAACCTTGTATTATTGAATCATGGGCGACATAATGCCACTCCCACGCTTTACTCCATTGCTAACTTCGTTCTTAATAATGTTTTGGAAACTAAGGACCTTGGGGTAGTGTATGACTCTAAGTTGTCCTTTAACAGTCACGTTAATCTTATCATTCCTAAAGCGTACTCGGTTCTGGGTTTTCTTCGGCGTAATACCTCAAAGTTTTCAGATCCACACACCTTTAAGCTTCTATTTACCGCTCTTGTTCGTTCTCACTTGGAATATGCAGCTATTGGGCCTCATGCATAAAAAGTGAGCTTAAGCTCCGACTCGATTTTCAGTACAAATTCTTGAGCTTGAGCTCACCCCTTCTGTGCAAAAATTGAGTCTGAGCTTAAGCTCACTTTTTATGCATAAGGCCCATTATCTGGCGTCCATATGACCACATTTCTATGAATAGAAATGAGCGAGTTCAAAAAATTTACCTTAAGTACGTTCTACGCCCATTACAATTTAACATCTCTCGAAATGTAATTACCGGCATAACTGATTGCCCAAGTTTACTCGAGTGGATAAGCTATAATGTTCCACAAAGAAATCTGCGGAATTTCTACCCTTTTTATGGCGAAAGCCATAAAACTAAATATTCAAGTAATGCTCCTATTTCTCGTGCACTTCGAGAATTCAATGACTTGTCTAAAGTCTCAGTTGATTGATTTTTCTTTACCCAGATCTGCTTTTGTAATGGTTTTAAACTCTATTACTCAATAAGTATTTTTAATTTGTCGTTAGTCTGTAAGGTACTTTGTACTGTAGATTTAATAAATAAACAAATAAATAAATAAATGCTGACAATGCCTGGTGTTGTTGTTGCTGATAACAAAATTTCATATTCGCCTGCTACCTAAAATGCTGTGAATACTGACCTGAGATCACCTACTATTTAGTCTCTTTGATGAAAACACAACGACACATTCGCCTATTGGTGTTGTTGCTGAAAACACAACTACATATGCTCAAGCCACGCTTAAGGCTGTGAATTCTGTAAATTCAGATGCTGCTGAGGAAAACAATGCACAGTGGCCCAAGGAGGCGAATAAGATGAAAAAAAATTAATTTCTCGTCATGGGCATTAATGCAAGTGCGAATTCGGAGTTGGTTGTTGTAGCCAATGATGCTACGTTCTGACGTAAATGGTTGCACCTGTCCTCTTTTCGATGTCCGTAACGGAAGCTAACATCCGGGATTTTGTGGTGAAACATGCTGGTGTGAATAAAAATTCACTATTATGCTGTAAGCTAGTAAAGAAGGATACACCTGTCTCAACTTTGAATAGTATAAATTTTAAGCTATGTATTCCACTAAGCGCAAACGATAAATTGCTTAATCCTGACCTTTGGCCAGTGAATGTGACTGCTCGCCCGTTCCGTTTTTTTTTTCAAAAAGGGGTACAATAAATGCAAGAAACTTAGATAACCCCTCCAATAAATCGTCGGCCAACACGATCATAAAAATCTGTTTTCAAAATGCTTCAGGTCTTAGAACCAAGGCAGAAGAAGTACGTCTATTTAGCTCACTTTGTGAGTATGATATATTCGTAATTACTGAAACTTGGCTTAATGCTCAATTTGTTGACGTCAAGTTTTTTGATCCAAAACTGTATGATGTTTTTCGCAAAGACAGAGATCCGGGCAAAACGGGTCTTAGTAGAGGAGGCGGTGTACTTATAGCTACGCGATATAATCTGCTAGCCTTTTCCGTCCCACTAAAGGATGATAACTCTCTATTTGATCAACTTTGTGAGCGCCTTCAGAGTAATCTTGGTTTAATTCACATCTGTGCGTCCTACATACCGCCATGCAGTGATGAATCCACCTATAAAGCTCACGTAGACAATATACTAGCGCTATATCGAGACTGGAGAGCATAAGCTTTGTGTTTTAGGAGACTACAATCTAAATTATTTAAATTGGGCCGTTTTAGACAATAATTTATTTTAAGTCCCACTAATGTGAGTAATTCGTCAGAAACATATTTAGGCAGTCTGCACATGGGTCGTATAGCTTTAGACGCGTATTAGATGCTACATACGAAAGTTCTACGCTTTGATGCCGCACGCGTGCATTTAAATGGAGGGCTGTATACGAGTCGTCAGCTTCACGAATTCGTCAAAGCAAGCTAGCTGCAAATCGCTTGGCGTACAGCAGTGTTGGTAGCTAGGCGTACGTACTCTTAGAAAAGAGAAAGAAGAAGAAATTGGTTTACAATTTTCCATGTGCGTGCTTGCATTTCATAAAAAAAACCGATAAAACAATAAAATTCGTGCAAATAATAGAAAAATAACTGAAAATTAATTAAAGAAATAATAATTTTGCATCACTTAACATTTTTTGCCTGATACTTTGATGCTTTGAAGTTGCTTCGTATGCAGACCTTGAGGCGTAGAGGAATCATTGCTGCATAAAAAAGTGTATACGCGTCTAAAGCTATACGAACCGTGTGCGGACTGCCTTAGTTGATAACTTCTTGGGTATTGAGTTAGTTCAAGTAAATAGATTCCAAAATACTTTGAATCGTCTACTAGATCTTACTTTTCTACGCCAAGATATTAAGTTTAAGTTATATCCCCCGCCGTCAGCTATTTCCCCGCCTAACTTTCATCATTATCCTCTTATATTAGGCATTTTTTATTCAACCATCACAAGCAAAGAGCTAAATCTTGGTCAAATAAAACGAAATTAGCTTATTTCCTATGTTAGCCTAATTTTGACAGTTGTTTGACTGCAAATAGTGTCAAAGATAGTTTTTGCCTCTTTCTGATTGGCTGAAGGAGAAAATTTCCGATGCTGAATGGCAATGCCTCTTGTTCAATATACAAGCCAAGATAGCTTTTCATAAGCCAATATAATTATGTTGGGTAAGTCCTCCATAAATAAGCTAAAAGCTTAAATTTCTGGACAAATAAAACACGGCTATTAGAAGTTGAGTCTATAGAGTTTTTTAAGATTCCTAGAGAGAACCCTAAGATTTCTTTTAATTATAATTGCTGCAATTTTCAGACTTTAAATAATCTCTTATCTGGAATAAATTTGGACATTATCATAGGGGGTGGTGATGTTGCCGACTGTTTTAGAGTATTTAAAAGTACTATTCTTGAATTATAGAAATACATTTTTCAAAAAGTTCAATATGTCGATTAATCCGAGTCATTATGAGTTATAAACTACATACAAATATAAATTTTATAAGCTGAACGACATAGAATCGTGATTTTCATCAGCTAACCTAATGTATGCGGATGATTTAAAAATTTACTCGGTTATAAGAAATGCTCGAGACTCAAGTAATCTGCAAGCTGAACTCGATATGTTGTACCTTTGGTGCACAAAAAAAAATCCCTCTTAACATTAAGAAATGCCAGCAAATGACTATTTCTAAGCTTCATAATCCTATCCGTAATACCAATCGTATTTCGTCTAAGAGTTTAGACTCGGTGAATGAGAGGATATATTTTGATGCAAAATTAGTTTTGTCACACATGTTAATTATGTCGTCTCTAAATATTACTCGATGCGCGCGTTTCTACGGCGCAATAGTTCTTCGTTCTCAGACCGTACACTTTGTATTTCGTCTAAGAGTTTAGACTCGACGAATGAGGGGGTATATTTTGATGCAAAATATAGTTTTGTCACACATGTTAATTATGTCGTCTCTAAATATTACTCGATGCGCGCGTTTCTACGGCGCAATAGTTCTTCGTTCTCAGATCCGTGCACGTTGAAACTATTGCATTCGTCCTTTATCCGCTCGATATTAGAGAATGCCGTTTACCACCAAAAACATATAAATCGATTATAATCTGTACAGAAGGCGTTTATCCCGTTTGCCCCACGCTCTCTACACTTCTCTGAACCTAAGCCTGAGTATAGCTCCCGCTGTCAGTTGATCAACCTAATGACACTGCACAACAGACGAATACTTTTATCAACCTCTTTTCTATTTGACATAATCTCCGGCACTGGTGATTGTCCAGTACTGTGGTTCTTGTAGAATGTTGCGTCATTATGATGTGTTTTATGTTGTCACCAGTAAGACTGTATATAGCTTTAATGCCCCGGTTAATAGAACTCTCGTTGAATTGAATAAGCTCTTTGTTTCTTTGGATCTTGACCTCTCATCCACCAAATTTGGCTTTAATTCCCAAGTAAAATCATTATTAAGTAAAATAGTCCCAATAAAAGGCTGCTCTTTGTATTGTAATTAATATTACTTTTAACTTTACCTATGCTTGGTCTGTAAGAATTGTAAATTCATAGACAAAATGAAATAAATAAATAATTATCGTACCAACTAGATGGCATGTATGAGCGAGTGAACATACTGTAAGGCAAATGCGCCCATGTGTGTGCAAGAAAGGGATGCACTATCACACGCCCGGAGAATTGGTCACTTTTTTCCCAAAGCCCATACAAAACTAACCGCTAAACTAGAGATGGGCAAAGGTAGGTCTTTTGGCGGGGCCCCTGCGTAAGCCCGCGGGAACGGGCCGGAATATTTGCTGTCAGCACGAACTCGTGCGTACATGGGCGTTCAGTAAAATTTCATAAAAGCACGAATAAGCACGAAAAAGCCCGTTGCTAATACTACAAATTTAGATACGCTTTTGTTTTCATACAAAAATATGTAGTATTTAAAACTCTTTTGATGAGAGAAAAGCAATAAATAAATATTTGGAAACCGATAGATAAAATAAGATACTTAGTAGTTTTGTTTACATATCTGTACATAAAATACCTTCCACTTTTTCTACTTCCCAGAAAATGTATTACAAAAACCTTTTATGTGAAAAATTGATTCGTTTAAGTAAAGATACATACATAAATATAAACTTTAAAATATTTATTCATTTATTTGTTTATTTATTCATTCATTTACCCCAATCGGCTGTATACGACATCGTTATTAACTAGTATAATTAACTACGTATAAATTTAATTAAAATGCCTTAGATTTGTACGAAAGACTGATAATGAACCCCCAAAAAAGTGAATGTCTGCATAACGACTATTGACTGTATTAGTTATTCGATTCCTTGATCCGCAGCACATATAATTTTTTGAGGTTTTTATTGTACCTAATAACCTTTTTGATCTTAAGCCAGGTTTATTACAAACTAGTCCAAATTGTTCCAGGATTTTCGGGAATCGATTTTACCGTTAATAATTTTATAAAAGAGGACCAGGTCCGATTCCTCCCTCCGAGTTTCTAGCTTCTCAATCTTAAACAGCGTATAGATTTCATACTAGCTCGCCTTCGCTGCAGAAGATATGAGATGTGCTTGCACAATTTATATTGTATTTTTTCTAATTCACTAATTTGTGCGCTGGTGCTAGGAGACCAAATTGTCGAACAGTATTCCAATATTGGCCTCACTAGTGCAGAGTATAATCTCGCAACTGTTGTGGGATTGTTGAAGTCATTGCTAGATCATAAAATAAAACCAAGAACCTTGTAAGCTTGAGATATGATTTTATCCACATGATCAGAATAAGTCAATTTGTCATAGATGATCACTCCCAAATCCTTCATTGCTTTTACTGTTACAAGTTGTTGACCATAAATCTTATATTCCGTTGGATGAATATGGCGCGACCGAGAGAAGCACATCGAAGCGCATTTATCTATGTTTCTCTTTAACATGTTACGTGTACACCACCTACTAAGTTCGTCTATATCATGTTGCAGAATGATGACATCATTCTTGCTGCTTATTTCCCTGAAGATCTTTGAAACGTCGGCATACAATAGGTGTTCTGATTTAAGTTTATTACCAATATCGTTGATAAAAATGTTGAACAGTATTGGACTCAAGTGAGAGCCTTGGGGGACGCCAGAGCTTACATCATACATATGTGATATATGGCCGTTAACCCGAACCTGTAGAAATCTTCCAGATAGATATGATTGAATCCAATCCAGCGATTTATTTTTTACACCGTATTGACTGAGCGTATTGATAAGTATTTCGTGGCTGACCAGCAGCTTTTTTATGTTGAGCTTTGATAATTCCTCAAAGACATCATTAAAACTAGTAACAAACTCTGTTAAATTGGCGTCCTCGTATCTGGTGAATCTATTATCTGCTTGTGTCACGAGCTTCGCAGACTTATTTTCGTAGATGCTTTTAAAGAATGCAGGAAATAGGTCACATACTTCTCTACCATTTTTAGCGTCCCTTTCGCCCCTGGGCATTGAAAAGGGAATGTCTACATCGTTGCGCCTCTTGCTTTTAACAAACTTCCAGAATTGGTTGGTATCCGTTATGACTAGTTCCTCAATTCTTAATGTATAGTTGTTGTAACATACTTTGTTGAGTCTTTTGCATTCTTGCCTCAGTTTACTGAAGCTCTGATAAGAAGTAATCGATTGAGTTTTTTTGTAGTTTTTATGCGCCTTCTTTTTAAGTTTAATTTTGTTGATTAACTCTTTAGAAAACCAGTTGGGATAGTCGATCAACCCAGTTGGTCTGCAAGAAGAATCTATTAAGCTCGACATAGTCCGCTTTTTTGAACGCGTATGTGGAAGTTTTATTTGATCTTAGTTTGGCTTTGAAAATGCTACCTATAATTAGTGCGGGATGATGCTTATCTTCGTTAATTATGGCTATGATCTTGTTAACACTTACGTCGATATCACAAAAACATAAATCAAGGATACGGTCATTCACATTACGTACTTCGTTGTACTACTGCATGGTGAAATGAACTGAAGGTGGCGCATTCCCGAAACCGCTACTTTGGTTTTGCCGACTTTGACATTTATGGCAATACGTAAACAAACTTTTTGTTTAGAAACAAGTGCAAACGTATTGCAAACGTATTGTGTAAGTTAAGGCATGATACCGAAACCTAATGTAGCAACCGCATTTCGTTGCACATACCACACATACCCTACCGCTTTTTCTGTCAGCCCAGTGCTGACATCTAAGCTCAGTCGATGCAGCCTGACAACAGACTAGTATGATGTGATCACTTGCCTACAAAAACCCCATTGCCAACAGCCCCAATATGCTCGCCACTTGCCTAACAAAATTCATTGTGATATTGTTGCCTTTTATAATAACAACAAATTATCACAGCATAGCAACATCAATGCTCGAGTTTGATATGCAGCCCAACACCAACAAACATGATGATCACTACCTGCGCTTACCTTAGCGACAGCATGCTTGGCAGGCAGCGCAAATAGAAAGACTCTCGCCTGGCCTCACAAAACAACCCACTGCATAACAACAAACAGTGATCACTGCTTGAGCTTGGCTTGGCAACAGCATGTTAGGCAGGCAGACCAAAACACAACAATTGTTGTCTGGCCCAACTAACCACTCACTGCATAGCAACACTACATGCGTGAGCTTAGCATGCAGATCAACTGCATGACAACAGCTCGATCAATGCTTGCGCCTGCCCTAGCAGCGTCGTGTTGGGTAGGTAGCCCAAAATGACAACGGTGCTTGCCTGCTTTAGTGAACCACCCATTGCATAGCAACGCATGGTTGACATGCTTGGTAGGCAGGCCAGCGGTACCACTTGTCATGCCATGATATCACCTCATGCGCATGCAACAACACAATTGTGTTGCTAGCGGTAGAATCCAAGCGACCTTTTCGCGCAACAATACTTACAGGTGATTACCACTGATCGCGAGGGTATAAAAGGCGGTATCATTGCCTGTCGAGGGGAGTTCTTGTGATGTTAAGGAGTTGCAAAGTCAACTTAAATTATAATTAAAAAGTTAATAAAGTGTTTAATTCAAACAAAGTGTTGAGTATTTTATTTTATAAGCAATATGACTTGCTTAACTGGCGCCCAACTAACGTAGAATCCAGTGTCCTTCGAAAAAATAAATATCCTGTTAAAGAAAGGATAGTGAAAGGAAAGATAGTTAAAAACATAATCTAAAAAAAAAAAAAACTTTTTATAAATGTGTAAGGAAAAAAATAATAATAATAACTTTGTGAACAACAAAAATCCTTTTAAAAAAGGATAATAAAAACTGGTGAACCTGCTTGGAGGAAAAAAAAACTTTCCTGTAAGAAATAATTGCTTAAAAAAAAAAAGCGAAAATAAAACTTATTAAAATATATCCTTACGAAAAATTTATAATACTATGAAATGTCATATAAAAAGAAAATTGTGAACATATTAAAAAAGGAAATTTCTTTTTTTTTGAAAAATTATATCAAATAAACAGTTTTCAAAAAAATTTGTGAAAAACGTATCTTTAAAAAAAAAAAAACTAAATAAATATCCTTTCAAAAAGGAGTTGTGAATGGGTTGCGAAAAACTTTTGAACAATCATCCTAATAAAAAGGTTAGCAATTGCGTCTTTAAAGCGTATCCTTTTAAAAGGAGTATAAAATAATTTGCCAAAAAATACTAAATCAGAATAAATTGGTATTACAAAAAAAACACTTTTTGCGAGAAAAAAAATATTTTAAAAAAACTGTGAACAATAAAATGTTCATAAAAACCTTCTAATTGCTATACCAAACATTTGCATATTCAACAAAAAAGTTTATATGTACCAATCGGATGTGGAAGTGGCCAAACACACACAATTTTAGAGGACGAACTATCAGCAGGAAAACACCAGTCAACATGATCTTGGCTATCAGAAAATTCCAGCAAAATATGTACGTATGGGAAAATAACTAGTTAAGTCTAGTAAGTATTGTAATTAATAAAAAAAAACATAATTAGAGTAGGTCGTTTACTTAAAAATATATTTTGTGTTCTTGAAAATAAAATTAGTAATAAATAAACATTAAAAATGGATAGAACTGCAGTGGCTAGTCTGTTAGAGTCGACAGTAGAAGTGGTTGAGCAGAATTTTAGGGAACAATTAGCAGAGCTAAAACGAGAGTTTCAAAGTATTTTACCCAAAAAAATAGAAGTTCTTAAGCCCGTTACTATTGTCCAAGGTGTGCAAAGTACTCACACGGACCTTAATTTGATAAAGTCTCTACCGGAATTTAGGGGTAAAATTTCAGAATACCCAGCATGGAGAGAAGCAGCTAGGTTCACGATAAGCTATTATACCGAGGGCTCAGAGCCATATTATATTGCCTTGGGTATTTTGCGTAACAAAATAACCTCAGCAGCTAATAAAAATCTTAGCGCTTTTAACACACCATTAAACTTTAAAGCTATTATAAGTAAATTTGATCAACTTTATGCAGATAAACGACCACTCCACATATTAGAGAACCAACTAAACACCCTCAGGCAGGGAAAAATGTCTATTAATGAATATTATGATGCAGTTGATAGGCAACTAACATTGATTTTAAATAAAAACATAATGACCTATAGCAGCAATGAGCAACTCGTTCATGCATTTAATGCTAAGGCTAGGGAAAATGCTTTAAGAGTTTTCATTTCTGGCCTTAAACGCCCACTTTGCGATACCCTTTTTTCAGCGAACCCGCCGGATCTTCCCAGTGCACTTGCTGCAGCGCAGGAGCTGCAACATAATCGCGAAAGGTATGAGTTTGCACATACATATGCCTCAGGCATATTGCCACAAGCTTTCCAGAGCGCTCCATTGTTTAACACTGTGCCGCAACCGAATCGAGCTAACAGTCCAGCGCAATATCCTGTCCCGATGGAAGTAGATCGGGGAACCTCTCTATTTAGACAAATTCCCCAAACTCGAACTAATCCTTCCGACCGATTCAACCGTCAACAAATATTCCAACAGGGAAATAGTTCTAATTTCCCAAATCCTTATCAGCAGCGGTCACGGCAACAAGCCAATAATTTTTTCCAACCACAACAACAGTATAGGATACCTCATACTAATCACACCCCCACTCAAACACCCTTGCAACGGCAACAACAACAACAATATAAGAGACCTTACACCCGTACAAATAACACCTCCACTCAAGCGCCCATTCAAAAACTCCAGCGTATCAACGCTATGGGAAACGAGCCATATTCTACCGAAATGGACGAATATGAGGACCCCTTTTTAAACGAACCACCGTACTCCGAAATGGGAGACACCGAGTTACCAGATGAGGTCAATTTTTTAGGCTAAGGTCAAACTTGCCCTTTATTACCCGAACCTTACCAAATGGGCAAGTTCTTAAAATTTTAGTAGATACAGGAACATCAAAAAATTACATTAAAAGACATAGTTTTTTGAAAGGTATAACTCAAATAAAATATCCCTTTCAACTAAGATCCATAAATGGTGTGAATAAAATTTCTGAGAAATGCAAAGTAAATATCTTAGGATCTACTGCTACTTTTTTTTATACTTCCACAACTAGATACTTTCGATGGAATCATTGGGTATGATTTGTTGAAAGATATCGAGGCAAAAATTGACACTAAGGTTGGTCTCATTTTCCACAAAAACGGAAAGGAGAAGCTTAACCTTTTTTCAGTGCCAACAAGTTAACACGGCCCAAACTAAAGCAATTGAAGTACCCTGTAGTATCGAAGAATTAAAGCAACGTAATTTTAATGCATTTGCAAATCCCGATAGAGATCTCCCATATAATACAAATGTTATAGCAACAATAGACACGTTAACTGATAGGCCAATTTACTCAAGAAGCTACCCATACCCAATATCAGTAGGAAATTTTGTTAATAATGAAATAGAATCTCTGCTTAAAGACGGCATAATAAGAAAGTCCTATTCACCCTACAACTCCCCTGTCCATGTAGTCTCAAAGAAAGGTTTAGATGACGACGGAAATCCAAATTTAAGAATGGTTATCGATTTCCGGAAGCTAAACGAGCATACTACTTCCGACAAATATCCCATTCCCGATACCACAGTGATACTTTCAAATTTAGGCAAGTCCAAACTATTCACAACTCTAGACCTTAAGTCCGGGTTTCACCAAATTTGTCTTCTAGAGAAAGATAGGTGCAAAACTGCATTCAGCGTAAACAACGGCAAATATGAGTTTTGTCGTNACCCAAGACCTAATTTTACTTGCCACATATAAATATAATAACTCCATACATTCTACTGTAAATGCAAAACCTTTAGATATTATTAATCATTTTACTAAAGATCACCTTGAATCAGTAAAAGCAGCACTTACTGCTGCACAAGATAGTATTGTTAAAAAATCTAATAATAGTCAAAAAACCTATCAGGAAGGCGAAAATGTATATGTTCGTCGTAATAAGCGTTTAGGAAATAAATTAAATAAGGTGTACGTTGAAAATGTCGTACAAAAAGATTTAGGTACAACTGTCTTGATAAATGGTAGAAAAGTCCATAAAGATAATTTAAGATAACTTCCGTTAATCTGTTTACTAAAGGAAAAATCCTGAAAAATATCAACGACTTCTACTGTTCGCACCAAAACTAGCTTAAGATAAAATCATTTTCGATTGAAGCATATTTTGTTATAATTTTACAATTAAAATGTAATATCAGTTTTTTTGAATTTTTGTCTAAATTACTTAATTCCAAAAATCAGAAAATTTCATTACATCAATGTTAAAATAAAAAAAATACGAAGGAAATAATTACAAAAAAGAAACGTACATATGTATACGGTAATTATAATTTCCCCATCATAATTTTTCAAAACATAAAGTTGTTAAAATATAAAATTATTTATTCTTATTGTCCAAGATTAATTATTAAATAAAAAAATATTCTGTAAATTTTCATAAAGTACTCTTTTCGGAAAACAAAGATTTTTCTTATTGTTAAAATTCGTAAATAAAATAAAGATGTTTAATAAGAAAAAATCGTACATATGCATACGAAATACATAAATTCTTTAAACAAATTTTGTTACGATCATCTACCTGACCCAAAAATGTGGTAATTATAGTAATTATGATAAAATATTTTTGTCCAAAAAAATTATTTTGTAAAAAAAAAACCCTAAACACGAAAATTTAAACATTTTCACATATGTTTTTTTTTCTCAAACGTAATTTTTTTTTTAAAAACAAAAAATAACTATAAAAGCACCACGAATGTGTAAACTTTGGGTACTATAATTAAAGATCAAATTTCGAATTGCTTAAAAAAAGCTAATTATAGTAAAATATTGTTGTTCGAAAATAAATTATTTAGTAAAAAAAAAACCAAAAAACGAAAATTTTAACATTTTCATTTATGCTTTTTTCTCAAAAGTAATTTTTTTCTATTTAGTGTAAAGCAAAAAATAAGCATAAGAACAACGCGAATAAGCAAATGGAAAGCAGAACTATCAAATAATCTTTTTGAGAAGTTAATTAGAATTTTGAATTGTTTAGAAGAAAAAGCTAATTATAAAGCCACAATTTTTTATCTTTTTTTCAAGACATTTATATGGAGTATATGCTATTTAGTTAAAAAAGTTATAATGTTAAACTCATTTTGTTATCATAAAAATTCCAAAAATATCAACCAAAAATGAAAGACTTTTTCTAATTGAAATTAAAATTGTAATTTTCCAAAAGGTCGAAAAAGGCATTACTTTATTTACAAAAATAGCCTAAGAAATAGTTGTAAGCTTTAGATTTAGCCTAACATACATATGTATGTAGTTATTATTTTGTCGGATGAGGGACGCTCCGAACTTAAGAAGGGGAGGAGCTAAGGCAAGATACCGAAACCTAATATAGCAACAGCATTTCGTTGCACATACCTCACATACCCTACCGCTTTTTCTGTCAGCCCAGTGCTGACATCTAAGCTCAGTCGATGCAGCCTGACAACAGACTAGTATGATGTGATCACTTGCCTACAAAAACCCCATTGCCAACAGCCCCAATATGCTCGCCACTTGCCTAACAAAATTCATTGTGATATTGTTGCCTTTTATAATAACAACAAATTATCACAGCATAGCAACATCAATGCTCGAGTTTGATATGCAGCCCAACACCAACAAACATGATGATCACTACCTGCGCTTACCTTAGCGACAGCATGCTGGGCAGGCAGCGCAAATAGAAAGACTCTCGCCTGGCCTCACAAAACAACCCACTGCATAACAACAAACAGTGATCACTGCTTGCGCTTGGCTTGGCAACAGCATGTTAGGCAGGCAGACCAAAACACAACAATTGTTGTCTGGCCCAACTAACCACTCACTGCATAGCAACACTACATGCGTGAGCTTAGCATGCAGATCAACTGCATGACAACAGCTCGATCAATGCTTGCGCCTGCTCTAGCAGCGTCGTGTTGGGTAGGTAGCCCAAAATGACAACGGTGCTTGCCTGCTTTAGTGAACCACCCATTGCATAGCAACGCATGGTTGACATGCTTGGTAGACAGGCCAGCGGTACCACTTGTCATGCCATGATATCACCTCATGCGCATGCAACAACACAATTGTGTTGCTAGCGGAAGAATCCAAGCGACCTTTTCGCGCAACAATACTTACAGGTGATTACCACTGATTATTGCCTGTCGAGGGGAGTTCTTGTGATGTTAAGGAGTTGCAAAGTCAACTTAAATTATAATTAAAAAGTTAATAAAGTGTTTAATTCAAACAAACTTGACAGACTTGCTTAACTTGTACTTTCAAGGGAAAAATCGAAGCAATTCGTGCGTTCTGAAGTAAAAAAACGTTTTATTTGTAATAAAAACTTTATAAAAATGTCGTGTCGTGTGTTGAATTGCAGCAGCCGTAGGGGTAAAGCCCCCAAATGCAGTTTATTTTGTTTTCCCGCGACGACGCCTTGGCCAGAAAGTGGGTAGAGTTCTGCCGGCATACAATGTAGACACCAGCTTAATATGCATGAAGCACTTTACGGACCACTTTTAAACACGACATGTTAAATTGAAAACGGTGAAATACCACAAATTACAAATTGAAATCGGAGGTAAGCAAGCATCGACCACTTTCTGCAGGAAAACATGCGCTGCGACAAGATATTATCACTTTTTCGGCACCTGTAATACAAACACAAAAATTCTAAACAGCTAATTAATAAGACCTATTCTTTTGAACACATTTCAAGAGTGGTTGTATATTTTTTGTTAACGTTGTGCTTAATTTGCTATATTCAAAGATGGCTTGAGAAATTGGTGAATCGAGAAGAAAACACGTTTTCTCACTGCAAATTCACAACTGTCAACTCATTGTTCTTCGCCATATTCTTTGTTTACCCGTTGCCACAAATGTCATTCTGCGGGAATGCGCAATCTTGTATTCTATCGTTCTTGGTACTACTGACTACCCACCAGACTCATTTCGTTGAAAAGCAGTTTTCTGACATTCTTCTTGAGGGTTGCTGCTTGGTATGTTGTAATCACCCATTATTAAAAGTTTACAATTAGGACACTTTAATTTTAAAGCTGCGATTGTAGCTGCATGTTCCGCGTATAAACCAAGCGTCGCTTGTGGGGGTAAGTAAATACACCCTATTGTAATATCACTCATGGTAGAATTTACCTTGACGAACACTTGCTCAATCCTTTTGTTTTCGACTGGTATGAGCTCTAAAATAATTTTCCGCTTCACGGCAATAAAGACACCGCCACCGCGCGTATGGCTGCTCGTTAAATAGTCTCAGTCTTTTCTAAATATGGCATATGTATCGCTGATTATTTCGCCATCAGATATAAAGGGGTTTAGCCAGGATTCACTTATACATATAATGTCACTATGACAGGAATTCATTCAATTTGGTTCTCAGGCCTCTTGTATTTTGATAATAGATTGTGAGTTTATGATTTTCTTTGCTTTTCTTTGGACGTGTAAAAGGGATGCTTATTTACTATTTTCGGTATGCCGTTTATCTACTTTATTGTTTTGTTATCATCACCGTTCTTTGTTAGCGTTTCCAGTTGTGACCGTACGTCTTTGAGATGACCTTGTTGTGCTGGCGTTAGGTCCGGCTTGAGATCCTGGTATCGTTGGTTGGTTTGATCTTCAACAGATTTCGGGCAATAGCAATCGATGGGGTATTAATTAGAAGTGGTAGATGTTTGCCTTCAGTTGGCCGCCAAGTCGACGCTGCCTAAGGTTAGGAATAATTTCCGCCATCTCTTGTGGCTACAGCTATTTTTCGACAACAGCGCCAACAGGTTTGCCAGACTCAGGTACATTTAAGGCAACGACTTTTGTTTCACGCTTTTTACGTGCAGCAATTTCGGATATGATATCGTTGGGATCAAGTGGACAATTTTCAATCGAGTGTAGGCTGGTTTTCGATATCCTTGACTCGTTTCTCGAATTGGGCATACTGTTTGGTGTTTTGTCCAGCAAGTTTGTTTAAATCGTATCTGATTCCAGAGACACTACCTTCAATCCTCTTAATTTTTTCAGTAAAGGGGCCTAGGTGCATTCTGAATAGCTATTCAATCTTACTGGTTGTTAATGGCTCGTCATCAATATCTTCCTCGACTTCAGATTCGAATACGCTTACTGCACATTGGTACGTTGTACATTTCCAAGTGTTGCACCTTCTTTTTTTAAATTCAGCAGCCAGTTTTTTGAAATCCTCATCTCCTAGTCCGCTACATTTTTTATGGAACCACTTTTTGCATTTGGTACAACAAATACTACCTACATTTTCTTTAATCTGTTTAACACAACCTGTACACACATATTTGTTCGGTGCCACATTACGTTCTTAATCGCAGTATTTATCAATATATTTATTTTAAGTAATTTGGTTTCGATATATCAATTGATGAGAGTTTCGATAATTTCAATCCAATTCAAAGATCTTATGATATGCCTGGTCACCTTGTATGAGTTCGTTTGTATAAATTCGCCTTGCTTTGGCCGCACTCTTACGTGCTCCGCTGTCAATGTTCGGTAATTTTGCAGTTTTGTTATTTATCGCGATTTGGCGCAATTACACACAACTTCGTCACCCAATTTTCAGCCGCTTATATCAAATGCACTTTTTCTTTTATTTTCCCCTTTAATTGTCCAGAAAGGCTCAGATGAACAGCGTTCGCTTAGCCACAACACACGTGGAAAATAAGGATGAAGATGCCCAAAGTACACCAGCCCTCTCAGTGCACCGATTGAACAACAAAGGCGCCCGGTACAAACAAAGCAGCCTTGGATCGATTTCTGCGGATTTCCGTTTAAAGTGATGGCTTCTTCTGTACTTTGAGTGTTTTACACCAAGCGCTATGTGATCTCAGAATGCAATTCTAGTTTACTATACTTTTATCGCAATTGAAATGCAAATTCAACTTTTTTGCTTACAATGCTCCAATACACGTCCGCTCGCTTGCTGCCACTGTTTTCTTTTTTAAAATATGTACATACATATGTATACATACAATAAAAGTTTCCTCTTTATTTCCGTGCTGGGACGTGTCCCGTCGTGTCAGGCCAGGCCCCACTGAAATTCTTAACGGGCCTGAAAATTTAGGCCCGTGCCCATCTCTACGCTAAACTGACGAAAAGTTTAACTTAGGGTTTACACCGGACAATACTGTAATGACAATAGCAATACATGCACGCTTTTTCAGTAATACATTCATACTTTT
Source organism: Rhagoletis zephyria (assembly GCF_001687245.7). Taxonomy (NCBI): domain Eukaryota; kingdom Metazoa; phylum Arthropoda; class Insecta; order Diptera; family Tephritidae; genus Rhagoletis; species Rhagoletis zephyria. The sequence goes on from NW_016159570.1 coordinate 55,643, forward strand.
CCAATTATCTCAATCACTTTCTTGATTGCTTTCCATACAGTAAATCGGACAATGATTTGTGCAAGAAAGAAGAGAAATTTCCAACAAAAGAACTGTTATAACACAAGAGACGCCGATGTGTATATAACTTTGTCTCTTCTTTATTATTTTTTAGTTTTTAGCTTAAATAGCTCGCCCGAAATGCGTATTATAACTACGGTGACCATAAATATATTTCGAAAATGCAGGACAATTTTTCAAAAAATTAACCTACATATAATTGCGTAGTATAAAATTAACAAAAATATACTACATATATACATTCTTCGTCATTTGAATAGCGCACCCTTTTTTTGATTTTCTACCATACAAAGTATGCTTGACAAAATGTTTATATGGAAGAAAATGCGCAGCACCGTCAACAAAAAAAAAATTGTCGCCCCTATGTTTATTTTTTTTTAATTTTCAAAATTTTTTTAAATGGGATGTAGACGTAGAATATGCTATATTTTTATAAAAAGTTAATGAATATTAAACAAACAAAAGGAAAACTGTACCTACTAAGTATTGGGCTGTATGAATAAAAATAACCAATTGCTTTTTCTTGAAATTTCAGACCTTTTACTCAATTTATTCAAACAAAATTGGAGTAAAAGGTATACAATTTTATGAAAAGGCAATCGCTTAGTTTTTATTCGTACGGCCCATTAAAAGGATGCGCTATTCAAATAACCAAGAGTGTATATTTCTTAATTATTAATCCAATTTTAAACTTTTAACATAAATCACATTTGCTTCATTGGTATTAATCCTTTAGTAATGAATATTTACAAAATTATAATAAGGCATATTACGTATTACTTTACACGAAATATGAACCTCTGTAAAGCAAACTTTTTAGGCAAACTTTGGGTCGTTGAACACGAAAAAAATACCCATGGTTTCAAAGAAGTGTTTTCGAGATTTGTTCGAAAAACGTATTTTTAGTACTTTTTCAATTATTCCTCAATATTTCATGAAACGACCAACAGTTCCAAAGGTATTGATGGACTCTTTGCAATAATAAATATTTTTTGTGCAGATTGTGTTCCGTAACATCTAAATTTCTCATCAGATTTTCATTTACAGTAAAAAGAAAATGATTGTAATTTCAATTTTTCGATTTTGGTCGCTTGTAACACTAATACTTTTCATCGAAATTGGCAAAGTAATATATTTTTGTAAGAGGACTGTAGGTCGCTTATGTTGATTGGATAATTTTTTCATGAGATATTGACGAATAGGTCCGAAATGTACCAAAAACACGTTTTTCGAAAAAATTACGAAAACGCTTGTTTGAAAAGAAAATTGGCTTGGAAAATATTTTTTTTCTTAAGCGATTACCACAAAATTTGTAGAACAGTGTTATCGATATATTTGATGCTGGTCTTCAATTTCTCGTCATCTATTGTCCATAACCGTACAATATTTAGAACGCATTGACTAGCTTACCCTTATGTACTTATCAATTAGTTATCGACACTGCTTTTATTTCGATTAAGAAAAGTTAATTTTAAAATATCGAAGAAAATGCGGGACAAAGGCAGGACACTTGGAAAAAATCAGTACATTTTGGGGGTTTTCTGTTTTGAAAAACTACGCAGGACAGACCTTTAAATAACAGTACGGTCCTGCAAAAAACAGAACGGATGGTCACCGTAATTATAACACAACGTTCACGCCTAACATTTCGCCCAAAATGAATTGTCATAACTATTGTCAGGACGCCAACGCCACGGAGACAATTATCAGCGTTTTAACAACTAATACGTATTTCTTTATTGTCCTGACAGCATTGTCGAATGTAAACGCGGCGTTAGTCAGTTTTCCCATTAATTTAACCGATAATCATAGGTCAGGCTTCTTGCAAGGTAGGTATCGGAAGAAAGTATTTGTATCGAAAACCGATTCAGTGACAATTCTATTCCCGGACTTTTATTTATATAGATTAGTGCACAAGGGTATATTAACTTTGTTCACATAACGGTTGTTTGTAACAGCTGAAACGAATCGAGATAGATATAGACAAATGTATACATAAATGGTCAGAATGAATAGAGAAGTCGATTAGGCCATGTCTGTCTGTCTGTCCGTGCACACGATAGCTCGAGCAAAAATTGAGATATGTCAACGAAATTCGGTATGTACGTTTCCCTTTACCCAAGGTAGGTTGGTATTGAAAATGGGCGAAATCGGACTGTAACCACGATCACTTCCCAGATAACGGTATTTTCAAAAACATACAAAAACTAAGATATTTCAGTAAATATTGAATCTAAGTTGTTGAAAATTAGTATGTGTATGTGAAGTCGAATTTTGGTACAAAATAGTATTATTATGAAAGTTCTGGAAAATGTAGGTGACCCCGCCTACTTATGCTGAAATGCTGTATCTCAGTAGCCGCTTCACCAATCCTTCCCAAACTCGGTACGAGCATTGTCTACGGTCTAGCTAAGAAATCTGCTGAAAATCTTTGAATTCGGGCAATAACCACGCCCACCTCCCATAACGGTAATTTACAGAAACACGAAAACTGCGATATAGTAACTACTGAAGCTAATTGACTCAAAATCGATAGTAAAATACAATAACCACATAGCACAAAATTAGATTATTAAACATTTTTGAATAATGGGCGTGGCGCCGCGCCCTTATGACCACAAATGTGTATCTCGGTAACCGATTTATGAATTTCTACTAAACTCGGTGCACTTAATAATCTTAATACAAGGAAGAAATTCGTTGAAAATAATTCAAATCGGACTAAAATTGCACCCACTTCTCGTAACGGTAAATTTTAGACATCCGAAAACTCCGATATTTTAATAACTGAGGACGATAATTTACTTTAAGTTAATAAGTACAACAATCTCTTAACAATAAATAAGACTACTATGGACCTTTAGGAATTGGGCGCGGCATCGCCCTCTTTATGACTACAAGGTGTACTCGGTAATCACTTTATAGATTTCTACGAAACTTGGTTCAATTATTTTATTAACCCTAATTCGGCATATTATCGAAATCGGGGAAAACCCCCCTACTTATCATGCAAATGTAGTTTAGAGAAAGTCGAAATGACGATATTTGATACTTGCGCCGGGTATATAAATTTCGGTTTCGCCCGAACTTATACTTCTTTACTTGTTTAATCTAATTATTATTGTGAATAGTTAAAAATTTTTGGCAGTTTAGTTGTCAATGAAAAGAAAGACCTACACATAATCATCTTATTAACATATCCCTAGCTTAAAATGAAAAGTTGCTAAGTCTACTTTTTGTGAAAACTCATATTTGGATATAGGAAGCACGGTAAATTAAAAATGCAACGTCTCTAAGGGCCGTTTACTCAATATCTGGTTAACACTTATCTGCGGTTAAACATTGTTATCGACGTTTTCGATTCCATGCATTCAACAGGGAGTCGGTAACGTCGATAACGATGTTTAACCTGGGGTTAGTGTTAACCAGATATTGAGTAACCGGCCCTAAAAGTATTAACTAACGTGCTTGTTTCATTTCTTCCCGTTTATATTCAATTAAAGGCAAATTCACTAAGTCCAAAAGAGGCACAGAAAATTCGATAAGCACACAAAATATTCTAACACACCAATTCATAAAAAATAAAGAAGACTTTAAGGGTTTTATAAATCGAAAATTTGTGTGAAAATGTAACTTTACTCTATAAATCTATTTTATTTTTTATGAATAAGGCCACAAATCTTTTAATTTGCAACGGAACCTTTTGCAAAGTTCTTTAAGGAAATGTTTTGCAAAGTTTTTTCCGCCCATGTAATGTTTCTACAAATGGACTTTAACTCACTCTAAGCTAAGCATATGAATTCCTGCACTACACTATAACTTTGTCATCCAAAAATTATGAACATTCAGAACTATATATGCCATTGTTACTCTGAAAAAATGCTGTTGACCAGTGTTATAATACAGATAACTTTTACAGATTAGTTAATTTGTATGAAATAAATCATAAAATAATTGTTTTTATCTATATTATAAATATTTATGTATAACAAATAAAATACGTACATAAAAAAGAAGCGAATTCTGGTAACAAAATTCTGTGGGGTTTTTAGGAAACAACTTATTGGACTTTGCTCTTTTTTCCTATTTTTTTGGAGCCCATACAAGTAAAACCTATCTTAAACTAAAATTTTTTTTTAAGATTAAGCACTGTCCTTCTAAAATTATTTTGACAAAAATTCATAGATAGATAGATGTGAAAGCGTTTTTATATGAACAATTCTTATACAGGTACAAATATCGATAGAAGAAGATATCGATACTTTTAGCCCGATTCTTAGTAGGTATGGATACTTTCTTTCGATGCTACTTCCGAGTAGGAATGTTCGATACGATCGATTATTCTGAATACCGATATTTCATGGTGCCGCAATCGATTTTTTGAATCGATATTCCCATGTCGATATATCGAAGACATCGATACTTTACCCGCAATATCGATATTTAAGTTGAAATTTATTTTTCATCTACAAAAAAGTGTATGGGAAAATACTAAAGTAGGTTTAACCAGCAGCTTGTGTGATTTATGTAGCTCTTAAGTTTGACAAACCGCTTCCATGGTGTATACGCTTCTTAACTCCTTGTCACCGTTAGACTTATAGTAGGAATGTTCTATATTTAACAAAGTATCGATATCATGCATCGATTTAATTCATTGCATGTAAAATCGATATGGCGATGACCAAATTGTAGTACAATTAAATTTATTGTACAACAAACAATTTACAATACTCGCTAATGCAGTAAAAATACTTTACAATACTTGTTAAAGCAATAACAACGCTTTACTAAACTTGTAACTAACTCACTCCGGTGTATGGTGGCGCCCCTATATACCTGCGCTCGCACTCATGGCAACTCTAGAAGATTCTGAAGTTCATCGCTCATTCTCTTTCGCTCGCTGTTCGCAGTGTTTATCCAACTTGACATTTCTCTTTGTGGAACATTCTACTTCATTCCTCGAACATTCTGCCTTTTTCTCGTTGTTCGCTTCGCGTTGCCGCAGTATTCGCCACACTGCCCTCCACCTAAGTCTGATCGCCCCGATCAGACACACTTGTTGTTCCAAACGTTGCTAGTCTTTCATCTTGGTTCTCGGTCTACCAGCTGTGTGGATTGGATGCTCTGCGTCCTTCAGCCGTTTGTTAATCCTATACGGACCTTTCCAGTTACGATGTTGTTCGGAGGTGACGCCTTTCTTCGGTTGCGGCATGTGCACCAACACCAAATCGCCTTCCTGTAGCTCCTCTCGGCTCGATGCGTTGCTGGACATTGCTTCCAGCTTATCTCCGGTGGTGCACCATCTCATATGGTCGTGCTTCTGCCGGCCACTGGTGGTGACCAGACCATGTCTCCTCTTGTGGGCACCCTTTTTGCCAGATCTATGCCGCATCCTCTGTCCATGACACCCATGCTCCTGACTTCGTGCTGCACTGCCTTTATCACATCTTGCTAAATCCGGTTCCTCACACTGAAACTTGCCCAGTGTTTCCGCATCTCGCTCCTTCGCTGGCGTCAACCTCATTGACCGGACATGTATAACCTCTTCCTTGGCTTCCGGCTTAACTGCTTGCCTTTGCCGACCACCTTTTTCGGGACACTTCCAAGCGCGCCTACTGCTCCCACAGCCGCTTCCATATCCGGCCACCGGCGTATCACCATTGCAACGTGGTTTAGCGGCTTTCCGCCTGCCGAAAACACTGCCTGGCTTGCCATGACCTCTTCCTTGTTCACTGAGCTAGCGGAGCCGTCACGCTTTTCCACTCCATCTCTATCACTGCAACCTCCGCCCAACTAACCGCTTCCGTTTCTGGTGGAATCTTCGACACTTCCTATAAGACTAACCGTCTGCTGCAGCACTGGCTGTCGTAACCAACCCTAAGTGGCACTTTCCTCTGACGATCTGTCAGGATCATTCTCTGGAGGTCAATCTTCATGCTTTGGCCAAGTAAGAAATCCACGCCGATGATGACTTCATCCACAATGTCTGCCACTATAAACTTAGTGTACGAGGCCACATCGTCGATTATTATTATCGTCTCCTAACACTTGGGTGTGTTCACCAGTTGCAGTCTTCAGCTTTGCTCCAGGTAGTGGCTTCACATAAAAAGTGGCCAAATCCGGTCGAATAATGGAATGTGGCGCTCCAGTATCCACTGTCAGTACTCTCTCCTGCCCATTCACACGTCCACCAACAGTGAGGTTGCATGCTTTCCGGCCAATTTGTGAGACGGAGATTATGGTTTCACGACTGATTGGAGTTGGCTTCGTATCCTTCAGCCCTGCGTTTGCGTCCTGATGAATTGTTGAGCCCACAGGAACTTGCACTGCAATCGCGGGCGAAGTGGCCTGGCTTTCCACATTTAAAACATTTGCCAGAGCCATTCTTTTTCTCGCCCAGAAGTTGGATAATCTTCTTCAGCATTTCATTTGTCTCTTCCGGTGTTTCCACTTCCACACGATGTTCTTTGTAGGCTGGTCTACTTAGCAGCGCCGCTGTTTCACGCGTCTGAGCATACGAGACAGTTTCAGCAAATGTTGGCTTTGGATTCGCGTACGTCTCTCGCTTGGTATACACGTCCCGCATTCCGTTGATGAACCTCTGGATTTTTACTCTTTCGAGGTTCTCACCAGATACATCTCCAATTGCCAAATGAGCCAACCTTTCAATCCCGGAAGCGAATTCCTGTAGAGTCTCGTTGGATTTCTGGCAGCGATTCTCCAGCTCCATCTGGTAAATCTGTCTCCTGTGCTCGCTACCATAACGTCTTTCCACTGCACCCATTAACGCATCGTAACTGTTCCTTTCACAATCAGGAATAGTCTGCAAGATTTCCGCTGCAGGTCCTTTTAATGCAACGAACAGTGCAGCGGATTTATCCTCCATGCTCCAGTGATTTGCTGTAGCTGTCTTCTCAAACTGGAGCTTAAAGACCTGGAAAGGAATAGTGCCATCAAAGGATGGAGTCTTTACCTTGGGAGCATTCGTCGAATTAGCTGGACGATTCAACTGCAAACCCCGGAGATGATCCTCAAGCTCATCCACCTTGGCTTCGACTTTGTCCTGTTTTATCTTAATACGCGCTTCGATTTTATCTTGTCGTTCCTCGATTTTATCCTGTCTCTCTGAGTTCCGAGTTATTTTTGAATAAATTTTCTTATAGCTGAGTAATCTTTTCATCTAGCTGCGTGAATATGCGTGTTTCATGCACTTGCAGCTGGGATGACATCTGTGACATGGCAGCCAATAACGTGTTCATGTCCATAGCTGTTGATGAACTTGGAGACTTTTGCTGTTCTTCAACTTTCCCGGATGTCTGCTGCTCTTCCTTCGACGAACAAACGGCCTAATCCTTCTATTCATCCTTTGCGGATGCATCGTCGAGTTAACCCTAGAAGTCATATTTGTCCACGTCGATGCCTTCTGCCTCCATAGCCTCTCGCAGCCGTGATAGTAACTCCACTTTTCTTCCGGAGGTTGCTAAATTTCGCTTCTCCAACTCCTGTTTGAGTTCCTCAATCTTTAAGTCCTGAATTTTTGCCATTTTCAAAAGTTTATCCTTTGGGGTTTATTTAACAATCCCACTTCTGACACCAATTGTTACGATTATCCTTGAAACCTCGAGGGATTTCCCAAATATCCTTCGGTTCGTATCTCTGGCTTGTTAAATAAATACTAACGATGACCAAATTGTAGTACAATTAACTTTATTGTACAACAAACAATTTACAATACTCGCTAATACAGTAAAAACACTTTACAATACTTGTTAAAGCAGTAACAACTCTTTACTAAACTTGTTAACACAATTAAAGTTATAGCTTGCTTATTCGCAACTCACTTCTCTGCTCACTTTACTTGTATCTTGCTGACTTGTAACTAACTCACTCCGGTGTCTGGTGGCGCCCTTATATACCTGCGTTCGCACTCATGGCAACTCTACATTCTGAAGTTCATCGATCATTCTCTTTCGCTCGCTGTTCGCAGTGTTCATCCAACTTGACGTTTCTCTTTGTGGAACATTCTACTTCATTCCTCGAACATTCTGCCTATTTCTCGTTATTCGCTTCGCGTTTCCGCAGTATTCGCCACAGTGGCGTAGCCAGGGGTGGTTATGGGGGGGATAAATCACCCCCCCTACGTCATTGAACTACAATTATTTACTTTTGAATTAAAAACACATTACTATTTTATCCTTCTGATTTAAATTTTTTTATTTCAGACAGATGACAAATTATCTTTTAATGAATATATGAGTAGTCCACTTGCAAACAGCGTTATGTGATTTTATAAAAGTAAACCATAAATTAAAAAAAAACGTCTACGACAACAAGTAACATCCGAACTGTATCTTTTTTTATTACCTGAAAATTTGGATAAATAAAAGCCTAATATGATTAAAAATAAAATAAAATTGCAGTATGGTAGACTTGCAAATTTTATATTTAAAAATTTAATATTGCAAGTTTTGAAACAGTAACTTTTACATAGCTAGCTTTTTTTAGCTTTTCGCATTCTCTCCTCTAGGAAAATTGATTTGCTTCTTTTTTGCGACCTCTTCCACTAGGCACCGAATCTACCACGTTTTCTTGCAGTTTTCCAAGTTCATACGAAGAGGAGACATTTGAAAGTGTATATGTAAATAAGTATTACAGCGACTTTTGCAAGAGTAGTTAACATTTCATGCTATTTTTTTCAGAATATAGAAAAATTTTTCACTCTGCTGTTAGTGGACATGAAACCCACCAAAAACTAAAAATCTAAAAAAAAATTACATAGCGCACTTTGCAAGTGGACTACTCAATTGTTAAATATGCTATCCTATTTGTCCTTTCTTTTTATACAATTAAGGAGCGGCTGAATGGTTTAACGATGTTAGCGGTACATAATGATGTGCCGATTACAACACCAGATGTAATTGAAAAAATGTGTGTTAAGCAACGAAGATTAAAAATCGCTTTATAAGTAATAAGATTTTGTAGACTTGTACATAAATAAATGTAAATAGATACGCGTAAATATATAAATATGCAGATATATTCAATGTGTAAAAACTGAAGTGTATACTAACGAAACTTCTACAAAACAAAACTGGACAACACACTAACTAATTAAAATGGTGTAGTAATTTAATTTTTTAAATTTAAATAAAGCATGAATTCCCCATGGAGTAACCGAGTAGACAAAAAATATATAACGGTAGAAATGGCGCATACATACATATATGAAAGAATGCCCACAGGCGACGCACTATAGGCAAAACACGATTTTTTTTTCAAAATCGTAGATCTTCGCTTAGAAAAGAGATAATGGAATGCAGCATTTAACCCTTTAATGCAGAGTCTGTCATATATGAAACGCTTTTTAACCCTTTCAAGGCAGAGGAAAAAGGTTCTCAATATGATTTTGAACGTGCTTTTTCTCATGTTGACGTAGATATTAATGGTGGAAAATTTTTCCATAGTAAAATAATAATTAAAAAATAAAAAAATTAAAAAATAAAAAAATAAAATAAAAAAATAAAAATATTAAAAATAAAAATAAATAAAAAGTACATTGAAAACATATTGAGAACTTTTTTGCCTTTGCCTTGAAAAGGTTAAAAAGCGTTTCATATATGACAGACTCTGCATTAAAGGGTTAAATGCTGCATTCCATTATCTCTTTTCTAAGCGAAGATCTACGATTTTGAAAAAAAACTCGTGTTTTGCCTATAGTGCNCTAAAGATATCGACCAGTATAACCATTTTTGTTATATATTTTTTTGTGAAAGCTGATAGTTTGCGAGTTATTAGAGTTTAAAGGTAGCTTTTCTTTTCCAATCTGGCCACTCGGGTACAGCATCCAATATCCCAAGAAACGAGTCTTAAGATAAAATAAAGAGAAATCTTTCAGAAACAGTGCTAATGGTGTATTAAATATAGTGTTTCTAGTGGAATGGGAGCCAAAATCCAAAATTAAAAAAAGTGACATTTTGAACGGTATTTTGAGGGTTAAGTTATTGTTGTTGTAACTTCTCTATAGTTTTCCTATATTATATGATCATTTATCTTCACGATAAAAAAATGTTCATTCCATTATCTCTTTTCTAAGCGAAGATCTACGATTTTGAAAAAATATAGTGCGACGCCTCTAGCCATTGTGTATCACAACTTTAAGTTATCGATGCAAATTTTTTTAAGGCCCCCCTTTGCCAAATCCTGGCTACGCCACTGATTCGCCACAATATTTACTGAGGATTAAAACGGTATGCCGTATGTATTCTCAAAGAAGATAGAACAAGACAATAAAAAGGTGTTCGCACAAGGCGATTTTGCGTTCAACTCCGGCTGGGTTGAACGAAAAAAAAGTTGAATGGCTAAAAATATCAAAATATAAAATAGTCGCCATAAAAAGGCGTTTGCATTGCTCAACTGTGCATTCTACTTTTGGTTGAACGGCCTTTCAACTATGTAATCGCTTTCAACAAACTTGGTCTAACGGTGGCAACGAGTTAAGAACCGTATACACCATGGAAGCGGTTTGTCAAACTTAAGAGCTACATAAATCACACAAGCTGCTGGTTAAAGCTACTTTAGTATTTTCCCATACACTTTTTTGTAGATCAAAAATAAATTTCAACTTAAATATCGATATTGCGGGTAAAGTTTCGATGTCTTCGATATATAAATAAAATAAGATAAAACACCTTTTTAAGAAAAAATAATGCGTATACTGAGAAAAAATACAAAAAATATTCAACTATATTATTAGGCAAAGAATTGTTAAAGAAGTCGCCTGTCTCACCTAAGGCAGTTAATATGGCGGAATTAGAGCGAGAATTGCCAACCGATAACGCCTTGTTTTATTGCATCATGGGGCTTTCGCACAAGGCGATTTTTCAGGCAACTTTTGCGTTCAACTCACGCATAGTGATAGAACTTTTTAGTAAAGTATCGATACTAGTACTCATTTATAATACTCTAAAAAAGAATCGATGCCAGTACTCATATTTGCAAAAAAGTATCGATAATACTCGTACTTCCAAGTATTTTTAGGGCAAACGCGAAAATTTAACAAAAATCAGATTAATTTGGCGCATATTCATAGTCATATTGTTACGATTATCCTCGAAACCTTGAGGGATTTCCCAAATATACTCGGGCTCGTATCGCTGGATTGTTAAATAAAGGCTAACGATGACCGAATTGTAGTACAATTAACTTTATTGTACAACAAACAATTTACAATACTTGCTAATACAGTAAAAACACTTTACAATACTTGTTAAAGCAATAACAACGCTTTACTACTTGTTAACACAATTAAACTTATAGCTTGCTTATTCGCAACTCGTTCTGGCTATTTCACACAATTAACAAGAAATGATACCTTATTCTTTTGCATAATCATGCAATGAAAATAAAAATTACATAAACGGATGATCAAACTTGACATTATTTAATAAAAATGTAATTTTTCCAAAATATTGTAAAGAAAAATCGATACATTTTCACACTCATGTTGCTATATCGTTAACTAAGTCGAAACTACTTAGGACCGTTTGCACCATGTCTAGTTAATTCTAACTCCCAGTTAAACATCTTTATCGACGTTATCGACACCCATCATATAACATGTGATCGATAAAGCAGTTAACGTGCTTAACTGAAGGATGTACCTCCAGTTAGCGTTAAATAGACATGGTGCAAACGGCC